>NW_015386275.1:1266982-1280442 GCF_001527695.2 Protobothrops mucrosquamatus | reverse complement strand
GTAAGGAGACTGGAGGCCCCTTGTTGGGGTCAAGTCGTAAGGAGACTGGAGGCCCCCCAAGCTGTGAACTAAACACATCTGCAAACTCCTCGCAGACTTCTGCTAGGCTTAACGTTTGCAAACTATGCAAGCCAGTAACCTGAATTCCCAAGGCCTCAAACCAATCGAGTCCTATAAGACTCGTTCTGTGACCCCCAACAACCAACACGTCCAAGGGACCCTCAAAACTCTTGTGTGGTACAGTAAGGGTGGCCTCTCCCTTTACACACACCTTGGAGTTTTGGAAGTCTGTTAAGATTATGTTGGAAGGTCTAAGTTTAGCCTGGAACCCACTGCTATTGCAAATCTTCCTGAATGTATGAAAGGAAATGATTGAAAGAGCGGACCCAGTGTCCAGCTCCATAACTAAGGGGATTCCTTGCAGCCTCACCTTAAGGGACAACTTCTTTTTAAGAGGTTTGTGTGTGCCTGTTCTGTAAACACTCCTGTGCGATGCGTAGAAGCCCACCCTGTTTTGGCTGGGGACCCTGGTACCTTTCAGATGCACTTCTTCTCGAAGTTGTACCTTCTTTTGGCCTAGGCAAACAGCTGTTATGTGGCCTTGCCTTCCACATGCTCTGCAGACGGCTGAACGAAATCTGCAGTCAGCCCTCTTATGGTGACCTCCGCACCCGAAGCATTTAGGCCCAGCTGGAGCTTTGTCTTTGCTTCCTTTCTTCTTTCCATCTGTAGATGGGAAAAGATGATCCACCTCTTCTTCAGGATCTTCTTCCGGGCCTTCTTGGACTTCCTCGAGGTGTACAGAAACTTCTTCTGAGCTGTTCTTGATGGGCCGCATGTGTTTGACTGCCCCACTTGCTGCCTCTTCGGCTGTTACCTCTCTCAAAGCATCTTGGAATGAAAGGTCTTTTCTTGCAAAGAGTTTTTGTTGCAGCCCTCTGTTCCTTAAACCGCATACAAAACGGTCTCTCAGTCTTTCTTCTAAATCCTTAAAGTCACATGGTTTGGCTGCTCTTCTTAATGCTGCGATAAATTCCTTGGCTGATTCTCCTGCCCTCTGATCCCTTTGTTCAAAAGTATGTCTCCATGCAATGACAAACATCTCTGGTTGGAAATGCTCTTTCAATAGATTTTTTAAGTCTGTGTATGTTGCAGACTCTAGAGGAGCAGGGGCTGCCAAGTTTTCTGCAATTTCAAACATGTCCTGACCGCAGACACACAACAGGGTTGCAGCCTTCAAGCCATCTTCTCTAACTTGGTTTACTCTGAAGTAAGTCTCTGCTCTAGCAACATAAGACTCCCATCTCTCTGGGTGAGCTACGTCGAATTCTGACAGCTTCCCAATCTTTGCCATTCTTGCTTGCTATTCAGGAAGGGGTCTATCAGCCAGCTTACCTCCAGCAACGCTGTACTGGCAGGCCAGATGCTGAATTTAACGCTGTCTTCCTTTCTTCAAGGACTCCTTTGGGTAAGTCTTACAATCTTCTTCTCTCAGTTTGCAAGATGATCCCACCTTCGTCGCCAGTGTTAAGTCCTCGTCTTAGCAGCAAAAGAATGGCACACATGCTGTCAGCAACAAGTTCTTTATTCTCCTCCTGATTACTCCATCACAACTCAGAGGCTCGTAGGCCTCTCTCTCCCTTTTCAGTGGCCAGAATCCCCGGGTAAAAAAGATACAAGGAAATGGTGCGCTTTGCACCTCATGCATGCGCGCAGGCTGGCGCCGCTTTGTCTGGTCCCGGGCAGCTTTGCAACAGCCCGTTACCATGACAACATCCCGAGCCTGCTACTGCAGGCTCAAGACACAACAGTGGGGATTGCCAATTATTAGCATTTGTGGATGATCTTTGCTTCATTGCAAAGGATCTGGCATAGGTGAAGGAATTTGCTAAGCAATTGGAGAAAAGGGTGAGTTGAAAAGTCTGGGTGAAATACAAAACTATCTTGGTGTAGAGATACAAAAAACTGAAAAAGGTGGCTATGTTCTGGGTCAAAGAAGGAAAATTGAACAACTATTGGAGAGATAGAACATGAAGGATTGTAATTCTGCTCCAACACCTATGAGTGTAGATTTTGATGACACTTTGGGCAAGGACAAAAATGAAACCTGTGATCAGGAGATATATCAGTCAGCAATAGGGAGCCTGTAATATTTGTCACAGTGGTCAAGACCAGATATAGCTTGTGCAGTAAGCATCTTAAGTCACTTTACTGCTGCACCAACACAGTTGCATTGGATGGGTGTGAAGAGAATTCTCAGATATTTGAAGGGAACTGTGAATTTGGGTCTTCAAATACAGGTCTCTAAAGAGTTAAAATTAAAATGTTATGTTGACAGTGATTATGCCAATGATGTGCAAACCAGAAAGTCCAATTCTGGGTTTGTGGTATTATTTGGAGGGACTTTGATTGGATGGAAGTTCAGAAAACAAACAACTATAGCTATTTCTACTGCAGAGGCAAAATTTATTGCTCTGTCTGAACTTTGTTCAGAGGTAACCTGGTATGTACAGCTGTTAGGATTTAAGTATAGAAGTTAAAGAAGCTGTAACAGTATTTGAAGATAATGCTGCTTGCATTAAAATGGTGACAGTGAAAAGTAGAAGCATGTGGACATTAAGTATTGTAATGTCAGAGAAGCCATCAAAAGTAAACTAATTTGCTTGCTTCATTGTCCTTCAGATAACAATCTGGCAGATGTAATGACCAAGCCATTGGGTGGAGCACACCATGAGAAGAGTATTAAATTATTTGGTTTTATGTCTATTCCAGTCATAAAGGGAGGAGTGTAAGAAATTTTATGAACTGGAATAGTCATAGCAACAAACCAGCCAATGAGAACTGTTTTTGATTAAGACACAGTATTGGCTGTGTGAGGCATGTGATCCAGCCTAGGTCTGGGCGTGTCTTAGTCTTCTCTATGTTGTTTTTTCTGATCTCCAAGTTAAGAGTTGTTGATGTTCCCCAGAGCTGAATGAAACTGTATGTATCATGTTTATATACTGTATATATATATATTATAGATAAAGTTTTTCTAAACTATGTCTCCTGCTCATTTTGAATGTGTGCTTATTTTGGGGGGCTTATTTTTGCACTGGAAAGCTGTAAAACTCTTAACAGAACATTCCAACATGCCCTCAGAATGTCCTGTTTCACTGTCAATGGAGGCATTTTCCAGAAGTCAAAAGCATGGAATCATCTCTCTCATCAAACCAAAACCATGGTTAAAGCAAACACACATACCTGCCCAAACAATATAAAGAGCCACAGATCCCTTTATCTTATATTGCAAAAAGTGTTTTACTTTTCTACCTCCTCAGTAATGTAGATGGAGAAACAATGGTAATTTGTACCACAGATTTCAAATTTAATTGCAGCAAGATTTCCCTTGAATCAATCCCAAGCAGTGTACCCTTCTTTCCTTGAAGCACTAAAATCCCCCACCAGGTACAGATTAGGTGAAACCTGGCTCAATAACAGTAACTGAGGGGGATATTGGAGTCCTAGTGGACAATCACATAAATATGTGCCAGGAATGTCCGGCAGCAGCCCAAAAAGCCAATGCAGTCCTAGGTTGCATTAACAAAGGGATAGAATCAAGATCAAATGAAGTATTAGTACCACTTTATAAAGCCTTAGTAAGATCATACTTAGAATACTGCATCCAGTTTGGTCATCATATTATAAAAAGATGATGAGACTCTGGAAAGAGTGCAGAAAAGAGCAACAAAGATGATTAGTGGCCTAGAGGCTAAAACATATGAAGAACAGTTTACAGGTATTAGTATGTCTAGTCTAGTGAAAAGAAGGACTGGGGTGACAATATTTGAGGGACTGCAACAAAGAATAGGGGATAGACCTATTTTCCAAAGCACCAGAAGGCGAGACAAGAAACGATGGATGAAAACTCATCAAGGAGAGAAGCATCCTAGAGCTAAGGAGAAATTTCCTAACAGTGAGAACAATTAACCAGTGGAACACTTGCCTTCAGAAGTTGTGGGTGCTCAATCACTGGAGGTTTTTAAGAAGAGACTGGACAGCCACTTGTATGAAATGGTATAAGGTCTCCTACTTGAGCAGAGGTTGGATTAGAACAGGGGTGTCAAACTGCCCATCCATGGGCCGGACGCATCATCTGGAAGTCGCGCCCACCCCATTGCCGGCAATGGCAAAACAGTCCCGATACATCTCGCGACATCACGTGATGTCACGAGTTTGACATGTCTGGATTAAAAGACTTCCAAGGTCCCTTCCAACTCTGTTATTCTGTTATTCTCTTTGTGTGTGTATCCTGCGATCTTCAACAGTTCTTGTGATTGGAAGACTGCATGACTGGAGAGAAAAAATTATAAAAACCCTAATGTGGGCCTATCCCAGAAAAAATAACTTCTGTAGGCCCTCCTCACTTACCACCCACCATATGCCACCCACTTCGTGGCTTAATGGAGATAATTGTGTCCATCTCTAGACAAACACAGAAAAGGGCAAACTAAAGTTTGACATAACCGAAAAAACAGTCCTATTTTTTCCAAAAGTTACAAATCCTAATAATTACTGTTTACCAGAGTATAACTCAAATACATGTTAATTGTAATAATTGTAATAAGATTGTAAACAGGAAGCTAAGAAATAGCTGCTACCTAAAGCCACACTGTGAGGTTTCAGGAAAGATTTCAGTCAGAAATTTTCAAAACTATAGTTTAATGTCTAACAGCCCAATTCTATTTGTTTTGTCAGAAATGAATCCGGCTAATTTTTTTTAAAAAAACTTAACATTCCAGTGGACAAGCTTAGGAAATTGCAGTGTTAAATTTTATAAAATCTTATGTGTACCAGGAAATATTTTGGATTTTTTGCTATTTTTCTCTGAAAATTTTATCTTTTGAAATCTTCCTGTTGTGCTTGCTTCTGTTCAACCTCATTTATTCAGTAGTGGCTTAGACAGGACATGTGTTGCTGGCACCATCACATTCCTCCATGAAGATCTCTTGCAACTTTCTACTTCTAATGAACATAGAATAATAGTGTTGGAAGGGACCTTGGAGGTTTTCTAGTCCAACCCCCTGCTTGAGCAGGAGACCCTGTATTATTTCAAATAAATAGTTGTCCAGGGTCTTTTTGAAAGAGTGATGGAGCACCCACAATGTCTGATGGCAAGTTGTTCCATTGGTTTATTGCTCTCTCCATTAGAAAAATTCTCCTTTGTTCTAGGTTGCTTCTCTCCTTGGTTAGTTTCCATCCATTGTTTCTCATCTTGCCTTATGGTTCTTTGGAAAATAGTTTGACCCCCTCATCTTTGTAGGAGCCCCTCAAATATTGGGATACTGCTATCATGTCTCCCCCAATGGGTGATATTTTTTTTAACCAAGGGGCTAACTCCAAAGTTTAAGCTTCACTGATTTCTTCCTTGGGCAATTAAGTTTACATCTCTTCTGTAAAGATTTCAAAACCATAACACTTTGGTATCAAACTGAACTTTGACTGACACAAACAGTTATCGCATGGTGGGACTTTCTGCACAACTCAAGGAATATCTCAGCAAAAATTCTCTTACTGTCTTCCCATTCCCAGTGGTCTTTCCTATTCCCCCTTCCAATAATACTTTATCATTTTGATTTTCTTACAAAATTTCTATTTTCTGAATTTCATAAGAAACATCAGTAACACCAGTTTCTTCTCTATTTATTTAAATATGCATAACTCTTAGCAAAAACTAACCCATAAAAACATGAGCTGTGCTTTTAAAGGGCAGAGGTGATTTTCAGTTGTTGGGGGACCCCAATGATGTATATATGGCTTTCCCAGAGCGTTCAGATGGTAGTGATAGTTAGGTGAAAAGAATGGCCAAAGATTGAGCATCTGACAAAATTGCAAGAAATAGACAACACATGGCTAATTTATTTCTTATCAGTTTCATATGCAGTATGTAAAGTATCCCCTTTGAGTATCCCACAGGACACAAAAGGCAGGGGTTTTTCTTGTTCTGAAAATAGGAAGTCTACATGTCTTGTAGTACTGTGCACCCTGTTGCCTTTTACTTTCTTTGTGATGGTTTGTACACAAACTCTATTCACTTCCTTGACTACCTTATCGGTGGCTAGGCTGCCTGTCTGAGACAGTGTTTTCTATTTTACCAAGACATCCCTGGTTGTCTGTCATCTGGATCAGCTGTCCTGGGAACCCAGCCTATGAGTCAACTTTTGCTAAAGCTTGGTGTAAAAGAATTTAAAGCTGATCTTGGGGAAGGCATGAAAGAGCTGTAAATGAAGGGCTTGAACGAGTGAAGCCTGAGAAGTTGAAAGAAGCATGAGAAGAAAGAAACTCAATGTCTTCCGGTGGGACGGCGCACCGATGGCGGCTCTTTTGGAGCCGTCCGCTTGGGAAGGCGTCAGAGCCAGCCTGAACAGCGGACATCAGCTGTTCAGTGGCTTGGAACCTTGTGCCCCGGGAGAAGGGGTCGAGGTGAGTACTCCCGGATAGGAGTAGAGCCCCAAAAGCTCTCCCTCAACTTAGGGAGAGCGAAAATTGGGTGCTCCTCCGGAGTCCGAGAACCTCCGTCTCCCAAATGCCTTTGCTCCCTTCTTTTTGGGAGCGAAGCGAGTCGTTGCCTCCACCTCCGCGAATTATAGAGACTTGTGAGTAATAATAAGCGGACAGAATTGCCCGGGGATACTGGATTTTGAGCAATTTAAGACTTTAACTCAATTTTTTAACATCTTCCCTATTGAACTGGGGAAAAAAAAGAGAAAAAAGATGGCTGCGGTTTGCCTTTCTTCAAAGTGAGAGTGATTTTCTCTTTTTTTTTTTTTAACTTTCACTTTCCGGTGGAGCTGAATGAAGAGGGAAATTGTTACCCCTTGTAACATTGATATGGAAAGTTTTAGTGATTTCTTTTTCTTTTTCTTTTTTAATGGAAAGAACTTTGGATTTGGATTTTGGATTTTTCCCCCCTTTTGTTTCCGAAGCTGTGCTTAAAGAAGTTTGAAAAATGGCTTTGCTTAATGGAACTTCCGCTTTGTTTAAAGATTTTCAACAGTTTAAATCTGAAGTTAATTTTTCTTTAATTTTATNAATTACAAGGATTTTGTCAGAACATATCATTTGCTTTGTATGGTATTGCAGAGGCCAGGATGGAGGGAAAAATGGAGCCTGTAAAAGCTGAAAGTGGACTGACAAAGACTCAAGAAGAAGATTTGGATTTTAAGGAAGATAACTGGAAGGACTGGCGGCAAAAGCGGAAACTGGATTGGAAACATCTAAAGAAATTTTACAAGGATACAGAGAAGAGGTGGTGATGGACTCAGTTGTGACTTTGGGATGCAATTTTAAAGAAATACTTGGAATGGAAAATTATAGTATTGCATATTAGGAGAAGCAGCTGGGGGATTTCTTAAGAGTATCTTGTGATGCAATAATATAGGGTATTTTTGTTTGAGATATTAAGAGATTAATTTTAAAAATTTTTGGAGAAGGAGATGGGATCTGGTGGAGGTGTGGATTCAAAAGGGATTTTTGAAGAGATGCTATCTTTGATGTGATTAATCAATATATTATAAAATGTTACTTTTGATATGATATACTGATAAGATGATATATCTGACTTTGGGATGTAATTTTAAAGAAACACTTATAGAAATGGAAAATTATAGTATTGCATATATTATTGCTTATTTCTTAAGAGTATCTTGTAATGTAATAATATGGGGTATTTTTGCTCGAGATATTAAGAGATTAATTTGAAAAAAATTTTGGGGAGAAGGAGATGGGATATTCTGGTGGAGGTGTGGATTCAAAAGGGTATTTTGAATTTCAGTGGTTAAGAGATGCTATTTTTGATGTGATTAATCAATACTTTGGGATGTAATTTTAAAGAAATATTTATATGATTAAAAGGGTTCTGAATTTTAGTGGTTACTTTAGTTACATGGTAACTGGCATTAATTAATATTGTGGGATGTAATTTTAAAAGTGTTTTGAATTTTAATGGTTATTATGGTGGAGTTGTGGAATTATAAGGGATTTCTGGAAAAAAAACACATATGGAAAATTATAGCATTGTATATTAAGGGGTAGAGGGATTATTGTTTATTATAAAATGTTACTTTTGATATGATATACTGATAAGGTGATATATAATTGGTGATTGAAAGCTAAGAATTGAAGAGAAGGCAAAGTTTTCTTTTCTTTTTTTTATTAAGATTAAGGGATTGGTGAAGATGGATTGGTTATATGTAGATAGATTATTGTAGTTTATATTTGATTATTTTTTTTTATGAGTTAAAGTATGTTTATATTAGATTAGTTTATATTGGGTAGTTTTATATAGACTTAGGAAGATGAGTGTTCAATCCCGTAATTAGTTCTGGGAAGTCTGGGGGGGTTGGGGAAAGGGATTTCTTATGTATTTTGGTATACTAGAATGGTAGTGAGATAAGAATGGACGCTCGGTTGACCTCCAGGAACACATTTGGAAGAGGAGGAGGGAAGGAGGGGGGATGTGTAGAGCAGAGTGGTTGAGAGGGTGGAGAGGAAGAGGGAAGGAGGTAGAAGGAAGAGGAGGGAAGTAGGTTGGAGAGAGGGAATGTGGTCCTGTGAGGCTGTTGAGCATTTTAGAATAGGAGGTTTTTTAGTATAAGAATGGAGGCTCGATTGACCTCCAGGACCACATTTGGAAGAGGAGGAGGGAAGGAGGGGGGATGTGTAGAGTGGTTGAGAGGGTGGAGAGGAAGAGGGAAGGAGGTAGAAGGAAGGAGGGAAGTAGGTTGAAGAGAGGGAATGTGTTCCTGTGAGGCTGCTGAGCATCTTAGAATGGGAGGTTTTTTTAGTTTGTTTTTCTTTTTATTAATTGTATTATTGATCTATGCCATAATTGTATGTTTGTTTATTTTGAGAAAAAAAATCAATAAAAATTTGTTTAAAAAAAAAATAAAAAAAAAGAAAGAAACTCAATGTGACTTTGCCTTAATTCTCTGGTATAAGAGGGTCAAAAATTCTGCCAGGCTTTTGAGATTGTTATTATACCCTACAACAGACATGTCAAACTCGCAACGTCACGTGACGTCGCGCAACGTATCAGAGCTTTTTCGCTGTTGCCGGCAATGGGGTGGGCGCGGCTCCGGTATGATGAAACCGGTCCGCGGGCCGGCAGTTTGACACCCCCGCCCTACAACAATAAAGTAGTATTCTAAGAATCCTGGTAGGGTCTGTTTGACCTGGTTTATCTGTCTTAGTTTTATTGCAAGTATTCAAGCTGTGTTTTGCAATCATAACAAGGTTATTAACACCCAATTACTTTTCTATTGTATATACATTCACCATTAGTTTCCTGTTGCATGAATGGGAAAAAAAAACCTTGTACATCATCCAGAGTTGCATTTGTGAGGTGGGTAGCTATATAAAGCTGATTAATAAAAGGAATTCTTATATCTATTTTGATAATCCTTATTTCAAGTAAAATAGGAATTTTCTTAAACATGTCAATGGATTTTCTTAAAAACATAGCTCATACACAATGAAGAACATATGAAGACCATACAAAAGTATGAGCCAAAACAAACATATTTGTGTATTGCTCCTTGTACATGCAAAAGCAGAATCATCCCCATCAGGTGTTTTATAAAGCAAATGAATACAGCTTGTTAAAAAGCAGACTCTGGCTAAATGCTTTCAAATTGTACAGAAAAAAAAACATTTCTTGTTCCATCCTCTGTCTGACCTAGATATCCTTCAGTAATGCTTTTCCCCAATGCATCTTCATTTTTATTTTGCATTTTGTATGTTGAGCATTTCTGCTGATGAGTGCATCCTTCTACGGAAAAGAAACTGAAGGTTATTGGCAAAGAGGTTTTCTGGGATGGTTCTTTTGTCTAACAGCATTGTTTGTTTTGCAATTGTGATATACACTTCTATTAGAAGTTGCAACCTCAGTGCTGGCTGCACAGTGGAGGAAGGCTGATCTGTTTGTGGAACAGACTTGGTGGCACGTCTGAATATGAAATCCCAGGAGGTTGCAGAAATGACAGTGAACGATGTTACAAGATTACCTGGCGTGTCTGGGCGAAGTGGCTGTTGTTTCCCAGTTATGCCACAACTGCTCTCACTTCTTCCCCTCCCCCGAAGGCCTGACCTACATTTGATGCTCTTAATTTCTTTTCTTTTTCGGGACCAACTAAAGCCTCAATACAGGCTTTCGAATAAAAGTAGAACCTTTGGAAAATGATGCTTTCCTCACTCTTCTAAAGGCCTCATTTGACAAAGAACCTAATATACCAATGTCTAATTACAGGAGCTGTGATATCCCAACATTATTTTTTCAGATGGACTAGTGATACAATGTCCTTATTTCTGCCAGGATTTGCAGTAATGTTGAAGCAATTCCTGAGATGGGATGGGAAGAGGAGGGAGTCAGCCCACCATTAGCCTGCTTGGCTTTTGCTCACGCGCTTTAACTCCACGTGCCCAGTTCTTAAGCCAACGAAAGGAACGCCGATGGAAGTACATGACCGCACAGAATGCACTACTATAATTTAAAACTATACGAAAGGCGTAGTGGCAGGGAGGTATCTACTACCCAGAGGGGGGGAGGGGCTCTTAAATCTCGATCTTCAAGAACACCTTTTTCCTACTAGAACTCTCCAATCAACACGGGATGGGCGCTAAAGCAACCTTTTCAGTCGTGCTGGGACGCCAGCAATATGCGGATCCCCTCCTGCAGTACTTGCGAGGATCTGGCGTGTGCTTGGGAGGGAGGGGGAAGAAGCCAAAACGGGAGCAGTCTGTACTCTTCTTTGTTTTGAGCGAAGACATCCACGCCATGTACGCCTTTCAAAGGTAACATAAGTTACAGGACTCTCCAAGCAGACCTAGCCAGACCCAACCCGGTGATCAGCGCTAAAAATGGTTCTTCACAATTAGCCTCTTTGAAGCCTCTCCATGACATCCAACTGTTTCTTACACAGCATGATTGATTGCAATGCAAGCTCCTCCTTCAAAGGGCCTCTGAATTTTAAACTAAAGCCAAGGCTGAAGTTACGTAGGCAAATCCTTTTCCCAAATTGTATCTTCAGCGCAGAAACAGGATATTTTGAATGTTTGCCTATTAGGTAACCTCTACTGGAATTAAAAAACTTAATGGAAAAAAACCTAGGGCAATGTAACATATTTTTTTTCTACTTATTGGAGATGGGGTCTCGCTCTCCCACGCACATATACAGCATGCATATGCACAGGGCTCCAAATTCCACCTCCCCTTTTCCTGGATACTCCCATTTCCCCATCAAGAGAAACTATCATATTGCATAGAACGATCAAGATATGCTTCTGCCCACTGGACTGTAGAATAAAGATATCCTATTATTTTCTCTTTCACAAATGCACAGCATGATTGCATAATGTTAGGTGAAATTAAAACGAAGTTCAGTAACATGGTTAAGCATCTTGTAGGAACCTAGCCATTATCTTAAAATGTGTGCATCACTTTGAGCTACCTATTGTTTATGGACATTACATGTTTAATAATTTAATTTAATTTAATAATTTAATTTATATACATATATGTTATGTTCAGTGATCCCAAGCTTTGTATTAATAAAAGGAGATCACAAAAACAATTATTAAAATATCATCTGTAGCTTGCTCGCCTACAGAGTGAGGTGTGAGTAAGAGGAGCTAAACCCTGTGTCTATGATCCATTGCTTTCTAGACCCCCAACCTAACAGAGCAGACATGTCAAACTGCCGGCCCATGGGCCGGATGCATTACACCAAAACTGTGCCCACCCCATTGCCAGCAATGGAGAAAAAGTCACAATATGTTGTGCAACGTCACATGACATCATGAGTTTGACATGCCGGTAATAGAGGATAAAAAACATTGCAGTGGACCAGTTGATTCACTTATTCATTCAACATTCACTTATTCATTCAACATTCACTTATTTCATCTTCCCACTCCCTACATCTTTTGAACTTTGTCTCCTTATAGGTGAATTGATTGGACATGGGATTGACTGGTGCAGCTACCTCTAATTTAGTAGATTTTCATTTCTTTAAAGAGACAAGCACATTAAATGAGAAATTCATATACTGTGGTTGAATCATAGCTTTTTAAAAAAAATCCAGGGGTCTGTTTAACTGGAGTGTTGTAAGCTCTGTCCATAAAGTACTTCATTTTGTGTGAAGTTTGTTGTTGGTGAGATTTGCATCTGTCAGTTAAGTTCAAGACCATATTAAAAGCAAACCCTTTCTAGAATATTTTAAATAATTTGTATGTAGAATTTGATTTCCCTGTTTATTTTTTAATTTAGTTTATCTGGCTATATTATTTTATTTAAATATATTGAAAATAGCTGTTCGGTATCTGGCCATCTTAATTACTGTAAATGTAACAGGGAAAATAAAAGTAAACTTCAGCACCAACCAAATCATTTAATAACTGAATATTTAATACATTAAAACATTTTTATAAGTTTCCATTTTTATAAGATTTTTTGAAAAGTAAGAACCGCTCAGAGAGTGCTTTAAAGCAGCAGTTGCCAACCTTTCTGGCTTGGAGGCCCAGTGGGGAAGAGGGCATAGTTCTTTGTGAGCGGCAGGTAGGTGGCATGAGCACACGCGCTCACCTGCCGCTCGCACTGACCGGTTCCAAACAGGTCACAGTCCGTGGGTTGGAGACCCCTGCTGTAAAGCACTATAAAGCAGTATATATGTCTGTTAAGTCCTGGGAATAATGGCGCTTGAGACGATTCATCTCTAACAAGTCTTTATTGTTTGCTCCACTCTCGAACAACCAGAGCAGAGGCACGCAGTCCTCTATTTATACCCTCTGATCCCCGGGCAAGTTCAACCAATCATGAGGCGGGCTTTTCCCGCCTTGCGCATGCGCACAAGGCCGGCGCCACTCAGTCTGGTCCCGGGCAGCTTCTGCAAATGCCCGGGACTCTTGCAACGTCGCTCGGGACACAACACCCCTTCCCCCTGGATGAAATAAGATTGCGCCCACATGGACGCCATCCTATAGATGGTAATATAGTTAAATAATGAAATAAAGTTACATAATGTATAAGGTGTGGGACTGTTCCTTTGAACCAGATCCAGTGACTCCCCCCCGACCTTGTTTTACTTAAATACAACCCGCCAGTACCTTCAGTCAGCTCTCGCTATGTACCTGTTCACCTTACATAATCGGCTAGGTATTTGGGAGGGCCTCTTGCCCTGAGTGACCTTCTCAGACCTGGAGAGTTTGTATGGTTATCCCCGTTGCTGCTTGCTCTAGGTGAAGTGCCCTGTGAATGACCAGTGACTTCAGCTTGGCTTTCCAGCCCATCTCCTGTAATTGAGCAGTCCGGGCCCTGTTGGTCGTTAAACCTGGTTGACCAGCCCTCAATGGAGTTATCTAACCCCTGTGAGTTCATTCCCATGTTCCCTGAAGGAATGTAGGATTCCTGGCTCGTTTCTGTAGTG
>NW_015386275.1:1264617-1265627 GCF_001527695.2 Protobothrops mucrosquamatus | reverse complement strand
ACAATATGTGTACAGCAGGAGCGGGATCAGGCTCCACATTAGGTAATGGCAGCCTACTCAAAGCATCTGCATGACCCATTTCCTTGCCAGGCTTATGGACCAGTGAATAGTCATAAGCTGAGAGGAAGATGGACCAACGGAGCATACGAGGGGATAGGATATGAGGAGTTTGTTTGGAGGTGGTAAATAGCCCCAGTAACGGCTTGTGGTCCGTAAAGACCGTAAAATGGTGGCCATAGATGAAATCATGGAACTTTTTAATACCAGCCACCAGAGCTAAAGCTTCCCTATCAATTTGAGCATAGTTGCACTCAGCAGCAGATAAAGTCCTAGAGTAGTAAGCCACAGGGACCTGAGTCCCATCAGCTGTCAAATGGCTAAGAACAGCGCCCACACTGTAGGGTGAGGCATCACACGCCAGGCACACTGGCAACTGCTCATTAAAATGAGCCAACACAGCATTGGATGTAAGCAAAGCTTTGACCTCATTGAAACTGGCCTCATGGACCTTGGTCCAGCGCAACATGCATTCTTGTCAAGGAGTCTGTGCAATGGTTCAGCAATAGCAGCTTTGTGAGGTAGAAAGGCATGATAGAAATTCAACAAACCTAAAAAGGCTTGCAGTTCGCCCTTAGACTTGGGGCTTGGAGCCTTCTGAATAGCTTTGAGCTTAGCATCAGATGGGTGAATACCCTGCGCATCAATCTTGAACCCTAAGAATTCAGTGGATTGGACACCAATCTTACATTTGTCCTGTTTAAGTTTAAGACCTGCCTTCCGGAAACGAAGCAAAACGGCCTTTAACCACTCTGCCAGCACTTGTGGAGAGTCACCTGCGATGAGAACATCATCAAAATAAGGACATACACCAGGAATACCCCTCAGGGTGTTTTCCATCACACTTTGAAAAATGCCAGGAGCGACATTCACCCCAAACTGTAACCTCTTCACCCTGAAAGCTCCACGATGGGTGACAATAGTTTGGGCCTCAGCTGCAGCCTCATCAACAG
>NW_015386275.1:1239338-1263330 GCF_001527695.2 Protobothrops mucrosquamatus | reverse complement strand
CGCTGATCTCTCTGTTGAAATGTGTGCCTCCAAGCCATGACTGATTGCTTGGGCTGGAAATGTTCCTTTAAGGTTTTCTTGAGGTCGGAGTACAACACCGTTTCCAGCGAGACTGGGGAGATTAAACTCTCGGCGATCTCAAAGGCGTCTTGCCCACAAACGCACAACAATGTGGCAGCCTTTAAGCCTTCCTCTCGAACCTGGTTGATGCGAAAATACGTCTCGACTCTTGCCACGTAAGATTCCCACCTCTCGGGGTGAGAGACGTCGAAAGCCTCTAATTGCCCAACCTTTTCCATGATCGATGATCAAGATTCCTTCTTCTTCGGTCGCACGCACCCTCCAGCGATTTCGTACTGGCAGAATAACGTTGATTTCCACGCCATTTCTTTCCCGGACTTCTTTGGGTGAGTCTTCTAGCTTTTCTTAGCTGTAGAGACTGAATCCCACCTTCGTCTCCAGTGTTAAGTCCTGGGAATAATGGCGCTTGAGACGATTCATCTCTAACAAGTCTTTATTGTTTGCTCCACTCTCGAACAACCAGAGCAGAGGCACGCAGGTCTCTATTTATACCCTCTGATCCCCGGGCAAGTTCAACCAATCATGAGGCGGGCTTTTCCCGCCTTGAGCATGCGCACAAGGCCGGCGCCGCTCAGTCTGGTCCCGGGCAGCTTCTGCAAATGCCCAGGACTCTTGCAACGTCCCGAGCCTGCATCTTGCAGGCTCAGGACACAACAATGTCTATGTGCTATTGCTATTTTATTTCTTTTCTTTTTTGAATTTATTATTGTTTCTATATTAGGATCGTTGTCGTCCATCCCACTCAGTCATCTAGCAAAGAAAGACTCTTGGCCATTTGTTTTGCCAAGAGTATACATTATGAAAGCGTAAATGGTTACGGAAGTAGCATAAGCTGAACCTGAAGTTTTCCCGTGTAAATAACACAAAGGAAACCCAACCCTTCTCGGCATCCTCTGGTTATCTGCAAATGTCCAATCAGGTGCTTGTATGTTGTTCAGGAAACAGGTGCTCAGTTCCCAGCTCTGCATAATGTTAGTGATCTTGGCTGGATATGAGCTTCTCACAGGGCTCAGCTGGACTTCCATCCCCCCCTTTCTTCACATTCCAATCATTCCTTTTCTTCCCCCTCCCCCCATGCTAATGTCTAGCTGCCAGCTCATGAAGCTTGGATAGGTGAGAAGCTGCCCCTCTGGAAACAAGTTAGTTCTGCAAAACAAAATACAATAATAGTTAGCAGCACATCATATGCAGATGGGTCATTTAGGTTTATTAGGGTACCTAGCATGGAATTGGTGGGTGAGGTGAGGGGGAGCGCACATGGGATGCCTCAATCCACTCACTGTCAGAGGGGGGAAAGTCCTTCCACAACATTAGGTACTGCAACTTTCTCTTATAGCGGCAAGAATCAAGGATTTATTTAACCTCAAAATGTTTTTCTCCTATTAGGATGGGAGGGGGTGGTGGATTTATGGCAGGATGTAAGGGTGAGTCAGTGACAGGTTTCAAAAACTGCAATGGAAAACTTGGATAGGTGAGGTGCAACCATGACAGGCACAGTGGTTAGAATGCAGTATTGCAGGCAAACTCTGCCTATTGCCAGGAGATTGACCCTGACCAGCTCAAGGTTGACAGCCTTCCATCCTTCTAAGGATGGTAAAATGAGGAATTGTTGGAGGAATATTCTGACATAGTAAACCACTCAGAGAGTGCTGTAAAGTACTATGAAGTGCTATATAAGCCTAACTGCTATTGCTGTTGCTATATTATTGTCATGGTTCTGACAGATGAAATTCTTCAAAGAACTTTGAGGCATTGTTTACCTTAAAGAAGTTGCATAGTATCGGCACGTACATAGTCGAAGCCAAAATCTGGATTCCCCTCCCCTTAGCACATAGTATCAAACACAATTCCCTCCTCTAATTAACAGTCATAAATCACATTCTCCAATTAGTTTGAAATGCAGGCTTTCCCTCCTTACTCCAACCCACCATTTCTTATCATCTCTTATTTCAAAAGTCCTGAATTCACACACTACTGCAATATTATTGTGTCTAACTAACTCCCATCACATTCCTCCTCCTCCTCCTCCTAAGAGTAAAGCATAAGAAAGAAAAAGGCTGCATCTCCATATATTGTCAAAGCAAGAACATCCAATGTTAGCAGTGTTGACATCTGCCCCCCCTTACAAAAAGGACAGATCCTGTAGTGTAAACAAAAGCATATGTTAGGGACTGTTTCTCGGTTTGTTCGAGTGTTTCTTATAGAACCTTTTGATGAGTCTGTCAGTGTTCACATCGCTAGATTTCACCCAAGTGGCTTCAGATAGCAAGTATCCCTTCAAGAATTTTGGACCTAATTTCTTACTGGGTAATTTGAGGTGTAAATATTTAGTCGACAGATAAACCTTTTCCCCAACTTGGAATGGTCTTTGAGGAACTCTCTTTTTATCTGCCTGCTTTTTATAAGTCTCGGAGGTCTTTTTTAAAGCAGCTTTCGTGGCTTTCCAAACCTCTTCCCACCCCCTCACCCATTGATCAAATGTCTGAGAAGCGGAGGGCACTTGAGGGTATTCAGGTATTGGGATGAACTCTTTTCCTGTAGCTACTCTGGAAGGCATGAAGCCAGTGCTGCTGTGAACAGAGTTATTGTAAGCCACCTCTGCAAAAGGGAGGAGGTCGATCCAGTTGGTTTGTTGATAGAAACTATAACAGTGGTGGCGAACCTATGGCACGGGTGCCAGAGGCGGCACTCAGAGCCCTCTCTGTGGGCATGCGCGCTGTCACCCCAGTCCTATGCCTTCAGCTGGGTTTTATAAAACCTTTTCACTTTAGGCCTCCAGCACCGTGTACAAAAAAAAAGGTTCAATCAATCAGTCAATTTCAACTTCTTGTGGGAAAAAAAAAGATTTTGCAAAGTTGGAATTGATTGATTGAACTTTTTAGTCCCACCCAGTCTGCTGTTACCACCGCAGCCACACCCACCCAATGGGCCACACCCACCAATGGGCCATGCCCACCCGGCACCCGATGCTGCATAAGTGGGTTTTGGGTTGCAGTTTGGGCACTCGGTCTCTAAAAGGTTCGCCATCACTGAACTATAACATCTGAGATATTGTTCTACCATCTTGTTAGCAGCTTCTGCAGCCCCATTAGTAGATGGGTGAAAAGCAGATGATAGACCTTGAGATGATCCAATTAATTTAAGAAAGCTCCTCCAAAACTTCGCTGTGAACTGCACCCCCCTGTCTGAAATTATTCGCTTAGGGGCGCCATGCAGCCGGTAGATATGTTTCAGGAACAATTTAATCAGTTGTTGGGCAGATGGGAGTCCTTTGCAGGCCTGCTTCGAAAACAGGTCTATCACAGTCCAGATAATAATATTTCCTCTACTTTCAGGTAGGTCTACTATAAAGTCCACAGCTATTTCTTCCCATGGTTGAGAAGGGTATACCACTGGTTTTCCCTGGAACTCTTTTCATGGTGGCACATACAGCATAACTCCTGACATAGTTTTTCACATCCTGTTTTAACCTCGGTCACTGACCAGGACTTAGGGGACAGTATCAATATACAGATGGCCTCTCTGTCTCTGGTCACTTGTAGTCCTGAATGCAGGGTCATGAAAGGACAGCAAGGACAACACCCAATGTCCTAACCCACCCAAGAACATACAATATCTTTAGAGAAACACCCGAATGGGAACATGTTTAGCTACTTCTGCTTTCTCCCTTCTTATCTACAGTGTGCCAGACTTACTGGGTGCAATCTTTATCTTATGTGTGTCAGCTTTGCTAGATGGGTTGCTTATGTAATTATACAGAATAAATACAAGGATTTCTTGTCATTCGTTGTTCCTCTCATTTAGAGGGGTCCGTCTCTATTCAGCTGAATAAACACGTAAACTTGAAGGCAACTTCTAGTTTCCTGTATTTCTTTAACCAGCAAAACCTCAAAACCTGCATATCATTTTTGTCGAACTCTAGCGCAGGAGAGGTGCTTGGTTGGTCCTAGGGAGGCTCAGGAAATGGGAAGGCACCAAGCGCACTCCGGGATTTCCGGGAGGTGCCCCCCTTCTTGACTCTTCACTGTGGTTTTTAACAGGAACCAGTTTTTTCTTCTTTTTGGTTGCCTTTTACTTGATTCCTGCATACTCAGGAGGGCTGAAGATAAGGTAGGACACACAGATATACAGATATACATTACATTGTTGCACCGGCTTGCCTGGGGGAGTGTGTATGTGTGTAAAAGTGTGTTTGTGTCCTTGAATCATTTCCCACCGTTGACCAGAGCTGGGCGGAAGGGTTTTTGCCAGCCGCACCTAGGCCCCCCTCTTTTGGGGGGTTCTGACCTCTTTTTGGGAGTTCTGGGGGTGCTTAGAAAGCAATGGGCTTAACCTTGTACTCTCGTGCTCCAACGGGTTGTGAGTGGTGTGTGGTTTGTGGCTGCTCCTTATATATTTCCCGCTGTTGACCAGGCCTAGGCGTGATACTAATCTTAGCCGAAGGTCAATGGATCTCTTGTGGCCCAACAGGCTGCGTAAGTGGTGTGAGTCACTTGAACACATGGGCTCAGCCCAAGAAGACCAGTTTGAATGAATAAAAGGAAGGGATATGCCCTCAGCCCCCTTGAGTGTGTCATAAGGAACTTTGGTAAGCTTAAAACCCATCGGGATATGAAATTGAAACTCTAATTAAGTACAATGCCTTCTGTCACCAAGACATACCCACTGTTTGGCCCACAGAGGGATCCATAAATTTGGGAGTTTTTGAAACCATGGGAGACTATGCTTAAAGAGGCATAGATCATGATCAGCATGCTTAATATGCTCTTTTTTTGTGGGACCTTACACGAGAATAAGCAAGTGCTTCAAGACTGTGGTTGTGGTGACCCTCCACAGCACCACCTTTTCCTGCTTTAGCTTCTGCTCCACCACCCTATAAGGGGATCTACTCCCTCATAGGGCAAGTAGCTATTAGAATGGGGGACACTAATAAGGTCCTGGTTCATACCCCTTCTCTACATCTGATCTTTATGCATGGAAGGACCGATTGGGTTCTTACACTGAAACCCCATGCAAAATATCCTGAATTGGTTCTGTTCATTCTTCAAACTTATGCCACTAACTGGGCAGACCTCCAAGCTATGCTGGATGTCTTTCTAACAACAGAGGAAAGGCATCTGGTAGGAAATGCTTCTAGAAAAAAAAAGTTACAATATTTGAGAATACAGTCCCAAGCCTCTTATGCAAACACAATACATCGTGTCAGTTGTGGGACAAATAACATGAGAGGCATTTTATTTCCTCTCTGGATACAATTCTTGCAGCTGCAGAAACAGCAGCAAATATAGCAAAAAGAGAATGTGCATTTCTTTAATGTAGAACAAAGGGTGAGTAACTCAGACTTGGGGAAAAAGTAGGCTAAAAATGAATAAAAATGGTTGACACTGAACGTAGCAAGCTGCCAGAAACTGGATTTTATTACAAAACCCAGACAGAGAACTGATTCAGCAATGCCTTCCAGACTGGCTAGTAAAAATCACCTGAATGCCTGGTACAATTAGTACTCTTTCCTATTTTAAGTTTTGATGAGATTTGTAAGAAGCTTGTTCTTCTTACTTTCCTAGCTTGGTTTTTTTCCTTTCAGCAGGATTGATTAATCCTATCACCCAGGGAAGGAAATGACTTGTTGATGAAGTTTTTGTCTTGTCATAGGTGCTGGTATGTTTGGGGTTAATACTGGCACTGGTTTTTTTATGTGTGTGTAGGGCAAACCTGTCAGCTTTCTTTTGGTATGTTCACGGTTAGTGCTTATCTTATTCCTTCAGGTGTTTCTTGGCCCTCTGCCTGAGGCTATTGACTGAGCTGGGCGGGGGAGGAAGAGAGAGGAGGGAGAAAAAAAACCCTCTTCTCTGGTGCTTTTATTTTTCAGCTTGACTTTTCTGAGAGAAGGGAAATGGAGCAGCCTTTCGTATTTGTTATAGTTGGTTTCTGGGGCTAGGTTTTCTACTTTTTCCTCCATGCTGGCTCAGTCCACATGTCACTACAGAGCCAGGGTTCCCCACCCAAAAAGCCCTGCCTTAGTGGGAGGAGGAAGAAATGGGACTTGCGGAAGAGGATGGTGAGGAGTGGTAGGGCCCCCTACCACTGAGAGAGAAATGGGACAATGTCACCCAAATTCCAGGCACCCCCCCCCAGATCACCCATTGCAGTCTTTTGCCCTAAGACAGGACCAGTGTTGTATCTGCATGACATTTGACCACTGGAGCAGGGAATGTCTTTTATGTTCCCTTCCTAACTATCCTATAGGGCAGTGATGGCGAACCTTTTAGAGACCGAGTGCCCAAAACCTGCCCCCCCGCTCCACCTCCCGCCCTGCCTGCTCCGCCCCTGCCCACCCCCTGCTCCGCCTGCCCACAGGGCCATGTACTGCCTCAATGGCCTGCCATAGCAGATCACCCAGGCAGCCCTGCAGCGCCATGGCAGCCACGCCCTCCGCCCACACCCCGCAGCATTATCTGCACACTATGGAGCACGAGGACGGAGTCTTGTCCCTGCTGTCTGGCTATGTCCTTGGCTGCACTGCTCCGTGCAGGCCATGCTGGGGGGCGACTCTCCTCCAAGGGGGCTTCTGGAGAGGAGAGGGCCACAGGGGGAGAAGGGGCTGGGGTGATGGCGCACGTGCCCACAGAGAGGGCTCCGAGTGCCGCCTTTGGCTCGTGTGCCATAGATTCGCCACCACTGCTATAGGGTGCTGTTCCACAACCGTGGTCCAGATATAAGGGGGGTGAGGGGCTGGGGGCCTTTGTCTCCCTGCTCCTATGGATGATTCTTCCTCTTCACCCATGATACAGTTCAAAGTCAGAGGAAAACAATACCCTTTTTTTGATTGGTACAGGAGCATCATATTCAATATTAAATAAGCCCCTTGGAAGCCCTTCCTCACAAACGTTCCAGGTCTTTGGGGTCAATGGCCATTCTGCGTCAGCTGCAATACTCAACACTTTGGAATGCTTTATGGGTGGTATTCGCCTTACGTATTCATTTCTTTACCTTCCAGACTGCCCTATGCCCTTTTAGGATGTATTTGCATAGCCAGCTAGCCTGTCTCCCTGACCCATAAAACTGCTGCCGTCTGTATACAGGTCCCTGTCCACCTCCTCCAATGGCTGGTCAGTTAGATCCAGCCAGCCAGAAAATAGTGGAAGCAGCTGCTCTCCCTGCAGATACCTCAGCTCAGGAAGCTGAACTCATTGCCTTGACGAGGGCCTTGGAGAAATCAGATGGTGCGGTTGCTATATTTATAGACAGTACATATTTGGGGAGGTTTGTGTTATACATACACGTGGGGCATTATAGATGGAGTGTGGTTTTCACTCACTGCTCCTATTAAATATGGGCGGGACATTTTAAGGCTATTAGATGCTGTTTTGCTCCTGCATAAGGTAGCTGTCATGCATGTGAGGGCCCATGTTAGGATTGATACTGAACATGAAAGGGGAAATGCCTTGGCCGATCATACCGCACACGTCTGCTGCATCAAGTCCCCTATCCCCTTGGTATATGGGTGCGCTTGTACCCTCACATTTGCCTGTGCTGGCTCCATCATATATTTCACAGGATGGGCACAGAGCTTATAGATTGGGTGCTGTTTATCATGGACATAG
The DNA here is from genome assembly GCF_001527695.2 of Protobothrops mucrosquamatus. Classification (NCBI taxonomy): domain Eukaryota; kingdom Metazoa; phylum Chordata; class Lepidosauria; order Squamata; family Viperidae; genus Protobothrops; species Protobothrops mucrosquamatus. The sequence continues at coordinate 1,255,645 of NW_015386275.1, read as the reverse complement.
GCTGGAGAAGGACAGGAAATGCCTTCTCCCAGGACATTAATTATGGGCCCTCTTACAAAACTTGCATGCCAGCATTCATTGGGGTTATGAGGCCATGGCTGAGTTTCTTATAAAGGACTATATTTGTCCTAGGATCTATAACAGGGCCCTCACGATGATCAGGCAATATGTGATTTGTTGATGTCATGACCAGTGGAAATTATTAAGTTCCCCTTGGGGAGGCTTTGGGGCTGGCCAGGATCCTGCTAGTTTTGGGGAGGTTGATTTTACTGGGTTGCCATGGATGAGGGGTTTTAGGTACTTGCAAGTTTTTGTGGGTGCTTTCTCTGGATAGAATGAGGCCTTTCCCTGTCGTACTAACGAGGTATGTGCGGTGGTTGAGGCTCTCCTGAAGGGAATTGTTCTGCTTTTTTTTCTCTTTCCTTACCAAGGCATTGGCTCTGACAATGGGCCCCACTTTATCTCTGATATTACTCAGCAGGTGTCACGGGCCGTGGGGATTGATTGACAGCTTCATTCAGCCTACAGGCCCCCATTCTCGGGGCGCGTGGAGAAGGCTGATGGCATTCTTGGACGTCTTAAAGCTTGCTCAGGAGACACATCTTACTTGGCCTGTTCCCCTTCGAGATCATGTCTGGTCGGCCCTTTATCACTCTTCCTTGTCTGCTTCCCTGCCTGTTTTTGGAGACCGGGCCCTCAGGGAATATATACATTCTCTTGCTAATGATGTTTCTTCCATTTCTCAAGCTGTTCAGGCCCTCCATCATCCAGGATTGGGTCATCCACTCCATCCTTTTCTTCCTGATGATTGGATGCTTGACGGATCCTGGGCTGATTCTGGCCCTTTAGCTGGATGCTGGAAAGGACCCTTCGTTGTTCTTCTCGCTACCCACACAGTGATTATGGTTGCTGGGATTCGTGCTTGGATTCGTCATACTCGCCTTCGCTCTTCTTTATCGCCTTCTGACGCTGAGGACCAAGTTGCTTGGACTATGGCCCCTGGTGCTGAGGAAGACCTTGGGCTGAAGCTTCTGTTTGAGGGCGAACGCTGATCTGTATGCCGGGACATTTTGGTCATTGTGCTACCTGTGCCTGCCAGGCTTCTACACGGGCAGTTTCCTCTCACCAGCTTCCTGCATACTCGCATCGCAGGCATTGTTTCTCTCTCTCTTGGCTGATGCCTGGGGTTTTTTTTTTGTTTTGTTTGGGTTGTTCATCTTTTCTTTTTTATTACTCTGTCTTGGTTTTTTTCCTACTCCATGCTTTCTTTCTTTTTTTGGGAGCCTGATCTACCCTTGTAGGGGGGATTATGGGAAGGGTGGTCAAGTTGGAGGTCAGGTTCTGGTTATGGTCAAGGTATGTGACATGACTATGGGGACAGTTGCTGTGGACTGGGATGTACAATCTAACACACCCTCCAAGCATGAACTCTCTTGTTGCTTTGCCCCCCACATATCTCGGCAAGGACGGTTTCTTCTTACACATGGTTGGGTGGGTCCAGATGCTGGCCAGGCTCACCCTGGGAAGTTAGTACCAGGATCTCAGCCAGATGCTTCCCATAACGCTGAGGTTGGACCTAAATGGGGTACTTTGCACAATAAAGTCCAAAGTAAGACATCTGATATGCTGACTCTAGGAGACCAGACATCGAGAAGGGGTCCTGCCATTTTCAGTTTATCATATCTTGGCACAACAGTCACCTCATTCTGATTCTGTACCTGAATTGTCTGGGAAATTACAGACATCATAGAAGGCCAAGGTGGTCCCCAATTTCCCAGTACCTCTTTAGGAATTTGGGGCTCCAATACCCATATATAGAATATGCAAGCATGGGTTAAGCTTTTGAATGTAACAAATTGCTGGATCTGCACACATACAGTATACCCCCACTGGTACACATGGATTGGTCATGGAAGCTACACCCTTTGGAGCCTTTATGTTCAGCATGAACAATGCAACAAGGGCTGGACATTTCCTGTGTTTGGGGCAGGAAAGCTGTGGATTGCTAAACTAGAGGCACTAAGCACCCTACACCAGCTTGCCTTAGTCATTTTAATTCTTCTTCCAGATATAAGTTAGGATCTATACACCTTGCACAGTCACATGGAAGGTCAGTACTAGCATGTGGGATGATTGGCATAGATGTCATCAGTTCTTTGGCCTTGTCTACAAGAAGGACCCCTCTGCTCTTTGTAGTTTGTTTGCAGCGATGGGGCTCATGGCTTATATGTCTGGCTTGTGTGCCTGAGGGGTTGGAAGGCAAATCAAGCATTTATCTTGCTGTCCACCTGGACAGATGGTTCCTTTGTGGTCGATTTGCCTATGAGTCTTTGCCAGCTTATTGGTCTGATACATGTACCCTAGGAATTAGGAATTACCCTAAAGATCTGAAGGTTTTTACTGATAATGTATGGGAGGTCTTCAATGATATATTCTCTTTCTTACTAGTTGGCTCCCAGGATGGGGATGGTTTAGGGAATTATTCCTTGGTCTTCTCTTTGTAGTATTTCTTATTGTTTCCTGCTGTATCCTTCACTGCTTGCCCCTAATCACCTCTGCATGTTCTAAACGATGTGAGCAACGTGTTACAGAAGCTTATCCTCTGTCTCCTCAGTTGGGCTGTCATGCTCCAGCACATTGCTCGAAGCATGAAAGGGGGGGATTGCTGAGCAGGACTTAGGGGACAGTATCAATATACAGATGGCCCCTCTGTCTCTGGTCACTTGTAGTCCTGGATGCAGGGTCATGAAAGGACAGCAAGGACAACACCCAATGTCCTAACCCACCCAAGAACATACAATATTTTTAGGGAACACCCGAATGGGAACATGTTTAGCTACTTCTGCTTTCTCCCTTCTTATCTACAGTGTGCCAGACTTACTGGGTGCAATCTTTATCTTATGTGTGTCAGCTTTGCTAGATGGGTTGCTTATGTAATTATACAGAATAAATACAAGAATTTCTTGTTATTCGTTGCTCCTCTCATTTAGAGGGGTCCGTCTCTATTCAGCTGAATAAACATGTAAACTTGAAGGCAACTTCTAGTTTCCTGTATTTCTTTAACCAGCAAAACCTCAGAACCTGCATATCATGGCCACCAAAACTGCCGGTGGATGAGATGTGGAGTTTTTAAATATCCAAAGTGTCCAGCCTGTTTTACGTCATGGCTGTGTTTGAGAGCGGTTAAGATGAAGGGCTTCAGGCAAATACAGTTTTGACCCCCTTGTAAGCCAAACTATCCCTTCATGTTAGGGATGTTTGGTTGTCTTTGAATCATTGATCGATGAGGAGCTCTTGTTTTATTTCTTTGCCCCAGGGTCAGTAGGATTGGGGGTCCTGCGAGGTGTGAGTTGAGCAGCAGTTTGTGGATTGGAGATAATTGCCTCGCTAACCTCTTTGTGTTCGCTTTTGTACTGGGGCAATCTCGATAGCGCATCAGCTAGGAAGTTTTTTTCCTCCCCGCATGTACTTTAGAGTGAAGTTGAAACGGTTAAAGTACTGCACCTACTGTACTTGCTTTGGGAACAATTTGTGGGGAGTTTTCAGTGCTTCTAGATTTTTGTGATCTGTCCATACTTCAAAAGGCACCTTGCTCCCTTCTAGATAGTAACACCAGTTTAATAGCCCCCACCTAATTACGAATGCCTCCTTCTCCCAGATTGCCCATCTCCTTTCGCTTCCAGTAATTTTTTTTCGAGGTGCAGGCACAGAGTTGCAAGACCCCACTTTGGTTCTTTTGCAGTAATACAGCTCCGATGGCCATGTTGTTGGTGTTAGCTTGAATTACAAAGGGCTCCTCTGGGCAGGGGTGCTATAATAATAATAATAATAATAATAATAATAAGTTGGAAGGGACCTTGGAGGTCATCGAGTCCAATACCCTTCTCAGGCAGGAAACCCTACACCATTTCAGACAAATGGCTGTCCAGTCTCTTTTTAAAAACTTCCAGTGTTGGAGCATTCACCGCTTCTGGAGGCAGGTTGTTCCATTGGTTAATTGTTCTAACTGTCGGGAAGTTTCTCCTTAGTTCTAGGTTGCTTCTCTCCTTGATTAATTTCCATCCGTTGCTTCTTGTCCTGCCTTCAGGCGCTTTGGAGAATAGTTTGACTCCCTCTTGTGTGGCAGCCCCTGAGATATTGATTGGAACACTGCTATCATGTCCCCCCTCGTCCTTCTCTTAGTTAAACTAGACATACCCAATTCCAGCAACCGTTCCTTATATGTTTTAGCCTCCAGTCCCCTAATCATCTTTGTTGCTCTTCTCTGTACTCTTTCTAGAGTCTCAGAATCTTTTTTACATCGTGGTGACCAAAACCTTGGGAGCTGCACCAGAAAAGTAAGCTGAGGTCCTTATTGGATCTCCATTGTATTTAAGCTACTGGGAAGCTTTACTAATTGCCTTGGGAGTCTGCACCAGAAAAGTAAGCTGAGGCCCTGATTGGATCTCCATTGTACTTAAGCTACTGGGAAGTTTTACTAACTGCCCTGGGAGACTGCACCAGAAAAGTAAGCTGAGGCCCTGATTGGATCTCCATTGTATTTAAGCTACTGGGAAGTTTTACTAACTGCCTTGGGAGTCTGCACCAGAAAAGTAAGCTGAGGCCCTGATTGGATCTCCATTGTACTTAAGCTACTGGGAAGTTTTACTAACTGTCTTGGGAGGCTGCACCAGAAAAATAAGCTAAGGCCCTGATTGGATCTCCATTGTATTTAAGCTACTGGGAAGTTTTACTAATTGCCTTGGGAGGCTGCACCAGAAAAGTAAGCTGAGGCCCTGATTGGATCTCCATTGTACTTAAGCTACTGGGAAGTTTTACTAACTGCCTTGGGAGGCTGCACAAGAAAAGTAAGCTGAGGCCCTGATTGGATCTCCATTGTATTTAAGCTACTGGGAAGTTTTACTAACTGCCTTGGGAGGCTGCACCAGAAAAGTAAGCTGAGGCCCTGATTGGATCTCCATTGTATTTAAGCTACTGGGAAGTTTTACTAACTGCCTTGGGAGGCTGCACCAGAAAAGTAAGCTGAGGTCCTGATTGGATCTCCATTGTATTTAAGCTACTGGGAAGTTTTACTAACTGCCTTGGGAGGCTGCACCAGAAAAGTAAGCTGAGGCCCTGATTGGATCTCCATTGTATTTAAGCTACTGGGAAGTTTTACTAACTGCCTTGGGAGGCTGGCAGGGACAGCGTCAGCCAATCATTCCACGGCATTCTCCCGCCTTGCGCATGCGCACAAGGCGGGAGACAGCCTGTGTGGTCCCGGGCAACCACGTGGTCTGCCCGGGCCTTTCTGCAGCTTTCCTGAGCCTGCTGAGTCATTCAGCAGGCCCAGGACACAACACCCCTCCCCCCTTGGATTAAATAATAAGTACATGCTTATTATTTGTACATCCATACACATATACACGTGTTCAATTGAGCATGTTGTTATTTCTAATACAGTTATGCCTGCTCACAGGCAACCCAAGATTTACATATCTTTATTCCAACAATAATACATCATACTTTATAGTACCATAAAGTATAACACCCTTCTTTTGAGTGTGTTCTGATTGATAGAGAACTACTAGGCTTCCCCCATACTTGACAGGAACCTCACATAGTCCTTTAAGTGTTTGGGTGGACCCTTGGCTTGCTCTGACCTTCTTGAAGCCAGTGTGTGTGCCTGGCCTGCCAGCTCGCCTGCCAGGCTAGGCAGACCAGGACTTTGATGCCCCACAGACCCAGGCGACCCCCCACACTGCTGACTGGCTGGATCCTCTGAACCCAAACCAGAGTTCCTTGGGGGGCGGGTGGAATTCCCCAAGTCCAGTGGTGGGGTGGATTCCCCAAGTCGACAATGGACCCCTCTTGGGAGCACTGTCCCTCAAGCCCAAGACCAGCAGATGGAGTGGCCTGAGTAGCTGGTTGATAGCAATATCCCAGTGATCCAGTGTCTATGTCAGAGTCAGGAGCCGCCTCCATGACAAAACCCCCTTCTGGAACATGTGCTGTAGCATGTGAAGGTCTGCTTGGGCGGAGAGATTGTGTTCCACAATTGTAATTGTGGTCCTCCCCCCCCCCGAGATCAGAGCCAGGAGCGGAAGTGTGGCTGAGAAGCCACCAGCGCAGTTGATCAATGTGACGTCAGATCACACGACCATCATCCAAGGCCACTTCGTAGGACAGCGGCCCAGAGACCTTGCATATCACTGCTGTTGCCTAGAGATGTCCAGTCCATAGTTCCTTGCCCAGACTGGATCGCCCATCTATAGTCTCCTAGGTGCCCGTGGCTGTGACACCTGTGAAGCCACCCAGTCTGGGTGCAACCTGTCTAGTTTAGTGATGAGGTGGCGACCCCAGTAAAGTTCTGCTGGGCTCTTCCCAGTGGCTGTGCAAGGTGTGGTTCATTGGCAAAGGAGAAAGTCAGCTAACCTGTGATGCCAGCTGCCGTAAGTGATTCTCTTGAGAGCATCTTTAGTGGTGCGCACCATCCTCTCAGCCTGTCCATTGGAAGCTGGATGAAACGGTGCTGAAGTGGCGTGCCGGATCAAGTTGGCCTGTAGAAAAGCCTGAAACTCAGAAGAAGTGAATTGGGGTCCATTGTCGGAGATAAGGACGTCTGGAAGCCCATGGGAGGCGAAGATCCCTCTCAGCACCTGGATGGTCCTAGCAGTAGTAGTGGGGGAGACAGGAATGACCTCTAGCCACTTGGAATGGCTATCCACGAAGAGAAGGAAGAATTGCCCCTGAAAGGGCCCAGCGTAGTCGATATGAACCCTCGACCAAGGGGCATGTGTCTCCTCCCACCTATGTACAGGGGCCTGGGGCATTTCAGGCCTGGACTGTTGGCAAACAGTACACCCGTGGACCTGGGCCTCGATCTCTTTATTGAGCCCAGGTCACCAAAGATGGCTGCGTGCGAGTGCCTTCGTCCGGACAATTCCGGGATGTCCCTCATGTAGAGAGAGCAAGACTCTAGTCCTCAATGAGGCTGGGATGACAACCCTGTTTCCCCATAGGACACACCCCTTGAAGGTGGATAACTCGGACTTCCTCTTTCAGAAACTCTGGAACTCTGTGCCGGGACATGTGTCAGGCCATCCTGACAGCACCCATGTCAGCACGCGTGTTAGCGTGTGATCAGTGGCAGTTTCAGCAGCCACGTCCCTAGCATTGAGGGGCGACTCAGGTAATTTCTGAATGGAAAGTATGTGGTAAGATGGAGCAGGATCTGGCTCTACTAGCTGTAGAGGTAATCTGCTGAGGCCATCTGCATGGCCCATTTCTTTGCCTGGTTTGTGAACCAAAGTGTAGTCATATGCTGACAGGAAAATTGACCATCTCAGCATTCTAGGAGAGATTATGTGTGGGGTTTGTTTGTTTGTTGTAAACAAACCCAGCAGAGGCTTATGGTCTGTATAGACCGTGAAGTGGCGGCCATATAAGAAGTCATGGAACTTCTTTATGCCAGCCACTATGGCCAAGGCTTCTCTGTCAATCTGCGTGTAATTACACTCAGCAGATGAAAGAGTCCTGGAATAGTAGGCCACAGGGACTTGTGTCCCATCAGCCTTCAGATGACTAAGCATAGCTCCAACCCCATAAGGGGATGCATCACATGCTATGCACACAGGCAATTGCTCATTGAAATGCGCTAAAACCGCATTTGAAGATAGCAAGGCCTTGACCTCTGCAAAGCTCCTTTTGTGGACCTTTGTCCACTGCCAAGGAACCTGTTTGTCCAAGAGCCAGTGTAACGGCTCAGCCACTGCAGCCTTGTGGGGAAGGAAAGAATGGTAAAAGTTTAACAGTCCCAAGAAAGCCTGGAGTTCGCTCCTTGACTTGGGACTTGGGGCCTGCTGAATTGCTTGCAGCTTGGATTCAGAAACTCAGTGGATGTGACTCCAATTTTACACTTGCCTTGCTTAAGCTTCAGCCCCGCTTGGAGGAAACGCAGCAAGACAGCCCTCGGGCCTTTAAGCCAGATTCTCAGATGACTCCCCAGCAATGAGGACGTCATCAAAGTAGGGACAAACCCCAGGAATGCCCCTGAGCGTACGCTCCATCACGCTCTGAACAATGCCAGGGGCTACATTAACCCCAAACTGCAGCCTTTTTACTTTAAAAGCTCCCTGGTGCATTACAATTGTTTGGGCCTCAGCCGTTGCCTCATCAACTGGTAACTGTTGATAGGCCTGAGCCAAATCAAGTTTTGCAAAGATACGGCCTCCTTTGAGGGAGGCCAGAATGTGGCTCACCACCGGCACCTGGTAGGCATGCTGCTGCAAGACTTTGTTAAGCGTGCACTTGTAATCCGCACAAATTCGGATTTCTCCATTTGCCTTTAAAGGCGTGACTATGGGGGTTTCCCATGGACTACTGTCCACAGGCTCTAAGATTTCCTGCTGGAGCAGTTTGTCCAGCTCTGCATCAGTTTTGTTTTTTAAGGCAAAGGGCACCCTTCATGGCTTGATGCGAATGGGTGTGATGGCTGGGTCTAAATGTAAAGCAATGGGAGGCCCCTTGTATGAGCCAAGCTCTGAACTGAACACATCAGCAAACTCCTGCAAGGGCATACGTTTGCAGACTGTGAAGCCCAGTCACTTGAATCCCAAGGGCCTCAAACCAATCAAGTCCAATAAGACTCGTGCGATTACCCCCAACTACCACCACATCTAGCAATCCTTCAAAACTCCTATGCTGCACCTTGAGCATGACCTCCCCCTTCACACTGACTCTGGAATTCTGGAAGTCAGTAAGGATTAAATTGGAGGGCCTGAGTTTAACTCGTAGGCCACTCCTGCTGCAAATCTCTTTTAAAGTGTCTTGAGAAATGATCGATAAAGCGGACCCTGTGTCCAACTCCATTGACAAGGGAACCCCTTGCAACTTCACGTCAGTGTGAAGCTTCTTCCTAAGTGGCCTATGGGCTCCTGTTTTGAAAATGCTCCTGCGCAACGCGCAGAAGCCCACCCTATGTTGGCTGGGGATCCTGGTACCTTTCCGAAGCAATTTTTCTGAAGGCTTGTCCTTCTGGCGACCCAAACAGATGGAAGCAATGTGGCCTTGCCTGCCACATGCCCGGCAAATGGCGGAGCGGAAGCGGCAGTCGGAGCGCTTGTGGCATCCTCCACATCCAAAACACCAAGGGAATGAAGTTGCCTTTTCTTTGTGTTCTTGAGGCCTTTTCTCCTCTGCCTGCTGAAGTCTGTCCATCTCCTCTTCTTGATCCTGTTCGGATTCTTCCCGAGTGACCTCTTGATGGACAGAGACCATTGCTGGAGGGTTCCTGGTGAGCCGCAAGGCCTTCACAGTGCCGCCCGCTACTTCTTCAGCTACTTCAATCTCTCTCAAGCCATCTTGGAAAGAGACATCTTTGGCGAAGATCTTCTGCTGCAGCTCACGACTTCTTAGTCCACAAACTAAACAATCCCGCAGCCTCTCTTCCAGCTCCTTGAATTCGCATGGCCTAGCTGCTTGTCGGAGCACAGCAATAAAGTCCACAGCAGACTTACCAGGCCTCTGGTCCCTCTGCTCAAATGCGTGTCGCCATGCAATCACTGAGAGCTTGGGTTCAAAGTGTTCTCATAGCATCTTCTTCAATTCAGCATAAGCAATTGATTCTAGTGGTGCTGGGGCGACCAGATTCTCAGCTATATCGAAAGTCTCTTGCCCACAGACACACAGTAAAGTAGCAGCTTTGAGGCCATCTTCCCTCACTTGGTTTACTCGGAAGTAATTCTCCACCCGAGCCACGTAGGAACTCCAGCGTTCTGGATGTGATGTATCAAATTCCGAGAGACGGCCGATTTTGGACATTGTTGCTGCTCTGGAGCTTCATCAACGCCTCTAGCTGCAAGGTTTGAGAAGGGGTCCCTCTTGCCGAGCTCACCTCTAGCGTTCTCGTACTGGCAGGCAGAGTCGCAACCTCCGGACGCCGAACTTCCCATGGCTTCAGGCCTCTCTTTGTGAGTCAGCCTAGCTTTTTCTTTGTTGTTTTCCTTGCAGCAATCCCACCCTTGTCGCCAATGTTCTGTTCCCAGAGAAGAGGCATGGAGACGAAGCGGAGTAACAAAAACAGTCTTCTTTTATTGCAATTCACCAACAGAACAGAGAACACAAATGGCACAGGCCCTTTTATAGTCCCCTGGCAGGGACAGCATCAGCCAATCATTCCACGGCATTCTCCTGCCTTGCGCATGCGCCCAAGGCTGGAGACAGCCTGTCTGGTCCCAGGCAACCACGTGGTCTGCCCGGGCCTTTCTGCAGCTTTCCTGAGCCTGCTGAGTCATTCAGCAGGCCCAGGACACAACAGTGACCAAAACTGGACGCAGTATTCCAAGTGTGGCCTTCCCAAGGCATTGTAAAGTGGTATTAATACTTCACGTGATCTTGATTCTATCTCTCTGTTAATATAGCCTAGCACTGTGTTGGCCTTTTTGGCAGCTGCAGCACACTGCTGGCTCATATTTAAGTGATTGTCCACTAGGACTCCGAGGTCCCTCTCAGTTACTACTATTGAGCAAGGTACCCCCTATACTATACCTGTGCATTTGGTTTTCCTTGCCTACATGTAGAACCTTACTTTTTTCACCATTGAATTTCATTTTGTTAGATAGCGCCCAGTGTTCAAGTCTGTCCAGATCCTCCTGTTTCTTAAGCCTGTCTTCTGGAGTGTTGGCTATTCCTGCCAGCTTGGTGTCATCTACAAATTTGATGATTTCCCCATTTATCCCCTCGTCCAAATCATTGATGAAGAGGTTGAAGAGCACTGGGCCCAGAACAGAGCCCTGGGGCACCCCACTACACACTTCCCTCCATGTAGATGCGGTTCCATTGAGGACCACACGCTGAGTACAGCCGATCAGCCAGCTACGGATCTATCTGGTGGTGATGCTGTTTAACCCACATTTTTCTATCTTATCAAGTAGTAGGTTGTGATCTACTTTATCAAATGCCTTACTGAAGTCCAGGTAAATTATATCCACAGCATTCCTCTGATCCACTAATTTTGTCACTTGGTCAAAGAATGCAATAAGATTTGTCTGGCATGATCTGTTTTTGACAAACCCATGTTGGCTGTTAGTAATGACTTTGTTTGACTCTAGGTGTTCGCTGATTCGTTGTTTGATTATCTTTTCCAGAATCTTCCCAGGTATTGAGGTCAGGCTGATAGGTCTGTAATTTCCTGGGTCCATTTTTTTTCATTTTTTGATGATGGGAACTACATCAACTCTTTTCCAGTCTTCTGGTAGTTCCCCAGTGACCCAGGATCTTCGAAAAATATAGTTCAATGGTTCTGAGATCACATCTGCCAGTTCCTTGAGAACCTTGGGGTGTAATCCATCTGGTCCTGGTGATTTGAACTCGTCTAGCCTGGACAGGTGCTCACTTACCGTTTTCTTGCCTATCTTAACTTGCGTTTCTATTCTGTTTTTTGTGGCACTGTTTGTGGTAGGTTGGTCTGTTTTTTCCCTTTGTGTAAAGACAGATGCAAAAAACGAATTAAATAGTTCTGCTTTCTCCCTGTTGCTTGTCACCTTCTTGCCACTTTCACCCACTAGTGGACCAATATATTTCCTTCACTTTTTTCTTGTTTTTTACATGTTGAAAGAAGCTTTTTTTGTTATTTTTGACTTTGGTCGCAAGCCTTAGTTCATTTTGAGCCTTAGCTTATATTATTGCTTGCCTCACACAAAGATTTAATCCAAAAATGCTTTGTAGAAAGGAAAAAGAAAATATATGAATCATGGATGTATGCATGCAGCAGCTGAATTGGTTTTCCTGCCCTGGCTGTGCCTTAGAGGCAATGTGACATTATTGAAGTCTGCACTTCGAAGCTGATCTGTTCTGATAGCATGTTCACCAAAACCTTAAAATCATTGCCTCTCTCTGTAAAATACACAGTAGGAGAAGGGGTGGGAGCACAGGTCATGGAAGAATTGCACACTCTATTATGGTTATATGTATTATATCTTATTGCATTTCTGCAGAAAGACATACTTTTTCTCATATTCTGAGCTTTGGCATGGAAAATCCTGAATTTTATTAATTTTCCTTTCACTATGTGGTTTATTTAACTGATTCATTGATTGAATGTGTGTCATCAATTCTTAGCAACCACATTGACTTTCTCCTAAAGGATTTCTTCCGAACCCTGAACCTTCAGCTTTTCTAACAGTGCACCCATCCACTTTTCTCCTTTTCACTTTCCTTCCACCTTTCCCAATATTATAGACTTCTCCAGAGAACTAGGTCTCTTATAATATATCCAAAGCATGATAATTTTAGGGTGATCATTTACGCATCAAGACAAAACTAGATCAAATTTACACCTCAAGATGCCCCAGATGAAACCAGCATAAAGAACTCTCTGGCAAACCGAGGGACAAAACGGACAAGTATAAAAAAAGAATAGAGCACAGAACATAATTAGCATAGAATACCAGGAAATAGCCCAAATTTGTAAGAATGGAGTCAGGAAAGCTAGGGCTCAGAATAAACTTGCCAAAAATAATGGAAAAAAAGTTTATTTCAATAAGAAGAAAGTGGGAGAAGATGGCAAGAAGGTGACGGGCAGCAGGGAAAAAGCAGAAGTGCTTAATTCCTTCTTTGCATCTGGAAAAAATAGTCCAACCTATCAAAAACAGCACTGTGGGAGACAGAGCAGGAATATAGGTCAAAATAGGCTAGAACTTGGTAAGAGAACACTTATCCACTCTGGATGAGTTTAAATCTCCAGGACCAGAGTTTACATCCCAGGGTTCTGAAGGAACTGGCAGATGTGATTTCAGAACCACTAAACAGAATCTTCCAGAGCTCCTGGAGCAGAGGGGAATTGCCAGAGAATGAAACAGACCTGCTGAAGACCTCCAATTTTCAAAAAGGAGAAATAGGTGGATCCAGGGAAGTGCAGACCAATCAATTTGACATCAGTACCCAGGAAAATCCTGTAAAAGATAAGCAGCGGATTTGGTAACAAGCAAAGCTATTACTGGAAGCCAACATGGGTTTGTCAAAAACAAATCATGCCAGACAAATCTTATTGCCTTCTTTGACAAAGTGACTAACTTATTTGAACAGGGAAATGCTTTGGATTTAGTATACAGGTAGCCCTTGACTACATTTTGTTTAATGATCTTTCACAGTTACAACAGCACTGAAAAAACTCATGACTTTTCACACTTACAACTATTGCAGCAACCTCATGCTCATGGGATCGAGATTAAGATGCTTGGTGGCTTCCGGTTCTGGATTGTGGCTCTGGCGGACACACGGAGTGATCACTCCCTCTGCCGTCCGGTTTTCTCCCACCGGGGGACCCTGAAAGGGGTTGAAAGGCACCTTGAAGGGGCGATGAGCATGAAGGGGACCTCCTGTTTGATCGCGGAAGGGTGGCAGCCCTTCTGTTTGATCCGGGGCAGCTCTTCAGACTGACAGGGAAAGATGGGCCATTCACATGGCCCATCATTAAGCTGCTACTTGCTGAGGCCAAATTTACAACCAAGTACTTCGAAAGCACCACAGAGGAACTGGGTGAGACTTTACCTTCTTGTATCCCAACAATGTGGAATAGAAAGTACCACCATCAGATGAATTCACAGTTGGCTGATCAACTGCACTCAGCATGTAGTATTCAATGGAATTCCATCTTCAGGGAGTCTGATAGCAGTAGCACTTACACTTATATACCGCTTCACAGTGCTTTACAGCCCTCTCTAAGCAATTTACTGAGTCAGCATATTGCCCCCAACAATCTGGATCCTCATTTTATTGACCTTGGAAGGATGGAAGGCTGAATCAACCTTGAACTGGTGAGAATCGAACTGCCAAACTGCAGGCAGCCAACAGCAGAAGTAGCCTGCAGTACTGCATTCTAACCACTGCACCACCACAACTCAGAGGTATCACCACGGGATACCTCAAGGTTGTGTATTGGGTCCAGTGATCTTCAATATCTTCATAAATGTTCTAGATGAAGGGATAGAAGGGGAGCTCATCAAATTTGCAGACAACTTCAAGCTGGGGAGAATTGCTAACATATTGGAAGATAGATTCAAGATTCAGAAGGATCTTGACAGATTTGAATGTTGGTCCCTATCCAACAAAATGCAGTTCAGAGGTCAGAAAAATAAGGTCCTTCTCTTAGTCAGGAGAAACCAAATTCACAGGTATAGAATAGATAGTACGTGACTCAACAGTAGTAACAGTGAGGGGGGTTGCGGTGTCCTAGTGAACTACCACTTAAGTATGAACCTGCAGTGTGCTACAGCTGCCACAAAGACCAATGCAATCCTAGGTTGCATCAATAGATGGATAGCATCAAGATCACAAGAGGTGATAGTACTGCTTTGTATTGCATTAGTAAGGCCCCACTTGGAATACTTCATCCATTTCTGGTCACCACAACACAAAAAAGTTGCTGCGGTCCTAGAAAGAGTGCAGTGAAGAGCAACAAAGATGATAAAGGGTTGGGAGACTAAGTTGTACAATGAATGATTAAGGAAACGAGGTATTATTAATTTAATGAAGAGAAGGTTTAGGGGTGACATGATAGCTGTCTTCCGGAACTTGAGGGGCAGTCACAGGGAAGAGGGTGTTGACTAATTCTCCAAAGCACCTGAGGCCAAGACAAGAAGCAATGAGTGGAAGCTCATTAAAGAGAGATCCAACCTAAAACTAAGGAGAAATTTCCTGACAGTGAGAACTTTCAGTCAATGGAACAGCTTGCATCCCACAGTTCTGGGTGCTTTATTCCTGGAGGTTTTCAGGAAAAGATTGGACAGCCATTTGTCCAGGATAGTATAAGGTCTCTTGCCTTGGGCAGTGGGTTAGGCTAGAAGACTCCAAGGTCCCCTTCAGTCCTATTATTCTAAGATCTGTGGGTTGATTTGTTTGATGAGCCATTCTTGGATATCCACAGCATTCTCAGGAGTTCTCTTTCAACATCAGAATTCGGAAGTGTCTGTACTCTTCCTATCTTGCTTCTTCAAAGTCCAGAGTGCTTTAATAGACTCCATCAAAATAACATCAATTTATTCTATAGTGTGCACGTTTGCCACCCATTCGGGGTTGGACTAGAAGACCTCCAAGGTCCCTTCCATCTCTGATATTCTGTATTTTGTATTCTCATGAGATTTAGTTGAAAGTCCTCTTATTCAGACACATAATGCCTTCTCTGAGGCCTTTAAAGCCTAACCCTCTATCTTACTGGTACTGGCAACATCTTTTCAGGTATCAGAAAATTTGTTTATTAAAATCTTTCTTATCTAAGAAATGCATATCGATCTAACTACAGTTAGTAAAATACCAAGTTCTAAAATTACCTTTTGCTCATCTGAAAAACTTTATATTTTTCTATTTGGTGTATCTCTGTATTCAGTGATAGGACCATTTATAAGTGCAATTAAGAAGCAAACTTTCTTGTATCTCTATTGCCCCAATCAAATTCAGAGATTACCCAAATTGCCTGTTAAAAGAAAAACACATCCCATAAGACAACCAAGTTAATGGTTTATCATGTTGTATGTACTGTAAAAACTTACAGAGAAATTATTTTGGTTTTTAATTAGAAAAAGTGATTCAAACAACTTTGCTGATACAATTACAGGTCCTATTGAAGGAGGATAAAATTAAGATAGACCAGATCTATATCTAAATCAGACCTGTAGCCATTTTACAGCCTCAGGCCACATTCAGGCCTTTGACTATCCCTGTCCAGCCTGTGTGCGATCAGTCAGAAATTAGAAATCAAATGTAAATAAGATGTAACATGTATTTTTACCAGCTACTCTTAGCAGCTAATCACAGCCATATAATTTACTTCTTTTTATAAAGCGATACAATTAATATTGAGAAGAATAAAATTCAGCCTATTGGTTCAGGCCTCTAAAACAGTCCCAGTTTCTCATGTGGCCCGTTAGGAAAATTAATTGCCCACCCCTGACCTAGATGAAGATGTTTTAAAAAGATAGGTGTGCTGAAATAAGCTAAAATAATCCCCACATTTGACCCGCTTCAGTTTGCCTACCGACCTAATCATTCTATGGAGGATGCTATTTCTTCTGTTCTCCATCTGAGCCTGAAGCACTTAGAGGAAAGAAATACTCATGTGCATTTGCTGTTTGTCGACTTCAGTTTGGCGTTTAACACAATCATTCCCCAGCATCTAGTAGACAAACTGGGCCTTTTAGGCTTAAACACTCCTTTGTGCAACTGGATTCTTGATTTTCTTACCAACAGGCCCCAATATGTGCGAGTTGGAACAAATACCTCTAATACCATTTTCTTGAGCACAGGTTCTCCTCAGGGCTGTGTCTTAAGTC
>NW_015386275.1:1216384-1239310 GCF_001527695.2 Protobothrops mucrosquamatus | reverse complement strand
TCCTTCCCCTGTCCTGACCACTTTCTACAGGGGGACAATCGAGAGCATCCTGTCATACAGCATCACAGTCTGGTTTGGAGGCATCACTGCTTCAGACAGGAAGGCGGTGCAGAGAGTGGTGAGAATGGCCGAAAAGATCATTGGCAGTTCCCTCCCTCCCATCCAGGACATAGCACAGAAGCGCTGCTTGAGCAGGGTCTGTAAGATTATCTGGGACACTACACATCCTCTTCACGACCTGTTTTCCTTGTTACCTTCTGGGAGGAGGCTTCGTGGTATCCGAAGCAGAACATCCAGATTCAGCCAGAGTTTCATTCCATACAGCATTAACCTTGCGGACTCTCAAGCTTCCTCCTTCCATTATATATTCAAGATGGACAATATTTAATATTTATTTGCTACGTATATGTAGGGATGTGGGTCTATGCATATGTTGTTCATAGTATGTTTAGGTGTGTGTCATGTATGTGTTTCACTTTGAGAGCAGGCAACTAAATTTCATTTTTGATGTGTGCCATTGTGCCCACAGTATAAAAATGACAATAAAGGTTATCTTATCTTATCAATGAGAGTAACGGTAGTTCCACTGAAGATTAATGGGCTTTGTGGGTTCTTTAATTGTAATTCCCTGAAAAAAGGAAAGTAAATATTCCACTGGTATCTAATTAATATCTCAGTTTGACCCTTTTGCTTAATATAAATTTGAAGGTGAACCAATATTGATTCAGAAAGTAAATTTGTTTTGGTGGTGTTATGGCCGAAGGGAAGGCAGAGTTCCTGACCATTGCTTCCTCTGCATTGTTTCCTGCTTCCTCTTCGCGCCCTTCTGAAGTAATTAGTCACAATGCATTGTCCCTCATGCAACATGAACAGGACCAACCTTGCTAGGGGCAAAGAGGAATGATTACACACACACACACACACACACACACACACATGCACACATATAAAGGATGGTACAAATAGGACACTGCCAAGGGTTTTATGGAAAGCTCATAATATTCACCCAACCAAGCATATTATAATTGATTAAACATCATGCATGTATTGTGTTTTAGTCAAAAGAGAGACAACCAATATAATATCAATGAAAAAGCATTGATGATAATGATGTTCATAATAATAAACACCATCAGACAACATTTGCCTATCCCAGGTCTTTGGGAAAGACTGGCTAGGTGAAACAAAATGCCAGTCCAGTCTAAACATCTGACTGACTTTGCAATGAACCATAATAACAATAACTCAAGTAATACCAGCAACCTATTCCATGGCCTCTTAATAAAGAGGGCAAGAAAACTTTCAGAGAAGGTAAAAGTATTCACTTTTCTTTTCTTTTGAAAAATCCTGAGTGTTAGACTAGGAAATGCATGAAGAAAAAATATTTAAGAATTTCAAAGGAATGAATAAAACAATGAACAATGGGTTAAAATAGTATTGTAAAGTGGTAGACTGATGTTACTGGTCTTTTGTCATTTCATTTGCTTTTAAAGACCTTTATCAGTGGGATTACAAAGGAACATTTTTCTTCTAGAAAAAAAGTAAGAAAATGCTTTAATATAATCATGCCAACTTTCACAAAGATACAAGGTTTGTCCTCCTGGTCAGGCCAAAGCTCACCATGTTGTAAAGAAATTTAAGAATCATTATAGGATTTGTAACTGGCTGACAAACTGTATTCAATGAGTTATCCTTAATGGTTCTTACATCTACATGGAGCGAAGTAAGCAGTGGGGTACTACAAGGCTCCGTCTTAGGCCCAGTACTCTTCAATACCTTCACAAATGACTTAGATAAGGGAAGAGAAGGGGAACTCATCAAATTTGCAGATGACACTAAGCTGGCAGGAATAGCCAATATCCCAGAAGACAAGCTCAGGATCCAAAAAGATCTTGACAAACTTGAACAATGAGCCCTATCCAACAAAATGAAAGTTAATGTGGAGAAAAGCAAGGTTTTACACTTAGGCAGGAAAAAATGAAAGGTACAAGTACAGATTAGGTGAAGCCTGGTTCAAAAACAGTAACTCTGAGAGGGACCTTGGATCCTAGTGGACAATCACTTAAATATGAGCCAACAATGTGCAGAAGCAGCCAAAAAAGCTAATACAATCCTTGGTTGTATAAACAGAGGCATAGAATCAAAATCACAGGAAGTATTATTACCACTTTATAAAACTTTAATAAGATCACACCTGGAATACTGCATCCAGTTTTGGTCACCACATTACAAAAAAGATGTTGAGACTTTGGAAAAAGTGCAGAGAAGAGCAACTAAGATTATTAAAACATACGGAGACTAAAACATATGAAGAATCATTGCAGGATTTGGATTTGGCTATAATCTAGAGAAAAGAAGGACTAAGGGTGACATAATAGCAGTATTCCAGTATTTGAGACGGGCAACTTCTTTTCCAAAGCACCAGAAGGCAAGACAAGAAACAATGGATGGAAACTAACCAAAGAGAGAAGCAGCCTGGAATTAAGGAAAAACTTCCTAACAATGAGAACAATTAACCAGTGGAATAGTTTGCCTTCAGAAATTGTGAGTGCTGGAGGTTTTTAAGAAGAGACTGGATAGTCACTTGTCTGAAATGGTATAGGGTCTCCTACTTGAGCAGAGGGTTGGTTCCTAGGTTTTCACGAACCCAAAATGTTCAGCTACCTTTGAGTTGTGACAGAGTTGCATGAATTTCAATCTTTGGGCTTTAGGTACTGTTGTATCCTGAGCCTGCAAGAGCTGACAGCAGGCTCAGAATTGTTGCAAATGGTCCCGGGCAATCCCAAAAGCTGCCCACGATCAGACAGAGTGGTGCCAGCCTTGTGCGCATGCGCAAGGCGCGAAAAGGGTAAATTCCTATTGGTTCACACTGTCTGGGTTTCAGGCACTATAAAAGGGCTGCGTGCCTTTTGCTGCTTGCTTGGTTGTAGGAGAGTGTAATAAAGAACTGTTGTTTTCACCATGCGTCTTCGTCAATTGCTAGCGAACCGAAAACACAACTGGCGACGAAGGTGGGATCCCTGCAAGCAATAAAAGAATTAAGGACTCACCCAGGAAGTCCTGACGATTGGGAAGACAGCATCTGCATTCGCGACTCAGCCTGCCAGTACAGCGTCGCTGGGGGTGAGCTCGGCAAAAGGACCCTTTCCCAAACATCAGCTTGCAGAGGAGGCAATTGGTGAAGGTCATAAAGTTTACGATGTCAAAGATAGGCCGCTTGACTGATTTCGATGTCTCCCACCCTGAGAGATGGAATTCCTACGTAGCACGGGTGGAGAATTACTTTAGAGTAAATCAGATAAGAGAAAACGGCCTGAAGGCAGCAACTCTTCTGTGTGCCTGTGGACAGGAAGCTTTTGACATCGCGGAAAATCTGGTGGCCCCTGCACTTCTGGAGTCAGTAACATACGCTGACTTGAGGAAGATGTTGAAGGAACACTTCCAGCCAAAGTTATCTGTCATCGCTTGGAGGCACGCATTTGAGCAGAGAGACCAGAGGCCGAGTGAATCTGCTGCAGACTTTATTGCTGCCTTAAGACAAGCAGCCAGGCCTTGTAAGTTCAAGGATCTGGAAGAAAGGCTGCATGATCGCTTCGTGTGTGGCTTGAGAAGCCGAGACCTCCAACAAAAGATCTTTGCAAAAGAAGAGGTCTTGTTCCAAGATGCGTTAAGAGAGGTGGCAGTGGAAGAAGCAGCAGGCGGTGCTGTAAAGGCTTTGTGGCTCGCCAGAAACCCTCCAACCACAGCTACCGTCCATCAAGAGGACGCTCGAGAAGAATCAAGCGGATTCTGAAGAGGAGGTGGACAGACTTCACCAGCCAGCTGAGAGGAGGCCGAAGGGGCGTCCGGACAAGGCCCCAGCATCTCTTCAGTGCTTCGGGTGCAGAGGACGCCACAAGCGAGCTGACTGCAGGTTTCGCTCCGCCATTTGCCGGGCATGTGGCAGGCAAGGCCACATTGCCTCCGTCTGTTTGGGTCGCCAGACGGTCCAACCTCGGGAAGAATTGCTTCAGAAAGGTACCAGGGTCCCCAGCCAACACAGAGTGGGTTTCTGCGCATTGTGCAGGAGTATCCTGAGGACAGGAACACACAAGCCCCTTAAGAAAAAACTTCGCATTGACGTGAAGTTGCAAGGGGTTCCCTTATTGATGGAGTTGGACACTGGGTCCGCTCTATCAATTATCTCAATGGATACCTTCAAAAGGATTTGCAGCAATAGTGGCCTTCGAGTTAAACTCAGGCCATCGAATCTAATACTTACAGATTTTCAGAATTCTGTGGTGTGTGTTAAGGGGGAGGCCACTCTTAAAGTGCAGCATAAGGATTTTGAAGGTCTCCTAGATGTCGTAGTAGTTGGGGGTGAACATACGAGTCTTATTGGACTCGATTGGTTCGAGGCTTTGGGAATCCAGGTAACTGGGCTGCACCATTTGCAAACATTGAGCCTTGCAGAAGTCTGCAAGGAGTTTGCAGATGTGTTTAGTTCAGAGCTAGGATCCTACAAGGGGGCCCCCATTGCGCTACGGTTGGACCCAACTATCACGCCCATCAGGGTTAAGCCTAGAAGGGTACCTTTTGCCCTCAAAGGTAAAATAGATGCTGAGCTGGACAAATTGCTCCAGCAGGGCATCTTAGAACCTGTGGATTCTAGTCCATGGGAAACCCCCATAGTAACACCTCTAAGGGCTAATGGGGAAATACGTATATGTGCAGACTATAAGTGCACACTGAATAAAGCGTTGCAATAAAGCATGCTTATCCAGTGCCTGTTGTAAGCCACATTCTGGTCTCCCTCAAGGGGGGGCGCATTTTTGCGAAACTTAACCTGGCACAGGCCTATAAACAGCTACCTGTTGATGAGGCATCTGCAGAGGCCCAGACGATTGTAACTCACAGGGGAGCCTTCAAGGTCAAAAGACTGCAATTTGGGGTAAATGTAGCCCCTGGCATATTCCAAAGTGTCATGGAAAGCACACTTCGAGGTATTCCTGGGGTCTGTCCCTACTTCGATGACGTCCTCATTGCTGGGGAGTTATCTCAAAATTTAGCAGAAAGGTTAAGGGCTGTCTTGCTTCGTTTTCGAAAAGCAGGCCTTAAATTAAAGCAGGATAAATGCAAGATAGGAGTCACTTCCACTGATTTCTTAGGGTTCAGGATTGATGCCCAAGGCAGTCACCCTGCTGAATCCAAGCTGCAAGCTATTCAGCAGGCCCCAAGCCCCAAGTCCAAAAGTGAGCTGCAAGCCTTCTTGGGGCTCTTAAATTTTTACCATGCATTTCTCCCACACAAGGCTGCAGTGGCTGAGCTGTTACACCGGCTCTTTGACAAGTAGGCTCCATGGCAGTGGACTAAAGTCCATGAAAGAAGTTTCAATGAGGTTAAGGCCTTGCTCTCTTCAAATGCTGTGTTAGCACATTTCAATGAGCAATTGCCTGTATGCATCGCATGCGATGCATCTCCTTATGGGGTGGGAGCAGTATTTAGCCATTTGAAGGCTGATGGGACACAAATCCCTGTGGCCTACTACTCAAGGACTCTGTCATCTGCAGAGCGGAATTACGCTCAGATTGACAGAGAAGCCTTGGCCATAGTGGCTGGCATAAAGAAATTCCATGATTTCTTATATGGCCGCCACTTCACTGTCTACACAGACCATAAGCCTCTGCTGGGTTTGTTTACCATTAACAAACAGACACCACATATTATTTCCCCACGTATGCTGAGATGGTCTATTTTCCTGTCAGCATATGACTACACTCTAATTCATAAACCTGGAAAAGATATGGGCCATGCTGATGGCCTCAGTAGACTACCTCTTAAACAGATAGAGGCAGATCCTGCTCCTGCCATTAATATTATTTCCATTCAGGAGTTACCTGAATCTCCCCTCAATGCCAGGGACGTGGCTGCAGAAACTGCCATTGATCACACGCTCACATGCGTGCTGACCTGGGTGTTGTCAGGATGGCCTGACACGTGCCCAGATACTCAGTTTCAAAGCTTCTGGCAAAAGAAACATGAACTTTCTACTTTCAAGGGGTGCCTGTTATGGAGTAGTAGGGTAGTAATCCCAGCCTCATTGAGGTCTAGAATCTTGCTCTCTCTGCATGAGGGACATCCTGGTATAGTAAGGATGAAGGCGCTGTGCGCAGCCATCTTTGGTGGCTTGAGCTCGATAAAGCCATCGAGGCTCAGGTGCACAGGTGCCAATTGTGCCAACAGTCATGGCCTGAAATGCCTCAGGCCCCAGTACATAGATGGGAGGAAACTCAAACCCCATGGTCACGGGTGCATATAGATTATGCTGGGCCCTTTCAGGGGCAATTCTTCCTTCTCATCGTTGACAGCCATTCCAAATGGCTAGAGGTTGTTCCTGTTTCCTCCACTACTACTGCCAGGACCATCCAGGTGTTGAGAGGAACTTTTGCCTCGCACGGGCTTCCAGATGTCCTGGTGTCTGATAATGACCCTCAATTTACCTCTTTTGAGTTCCAGGCTTTTCTTCAGGCCAACGTGATCCAGCATGCGACTTCTGCTCCCTTCCACCCATCCTCCAACGGACAGGCAGAGAGAATGGTGCGCACTACCAAAGATGCTCTCAAGAAACTGACTTACGGTAACTGGCATCACAGGTTAGTAGATTTCCTTCTTGCACACCACACCACACCTTGCACAGCCACAGGGAAGAGCCCAGGAAGGAGGGTCACCCCACACATCCGTTATTGCTCCAGACAAGGAGTCACACCGGGGGTATCCACATTATTCAAACATGCCAGATAGAGCTCCAGACAGGGAGACAAACTAGGGGTATCCACATAAATCAAACATAGCCATAGAAAGGGAATTCCATCAGGGGCACTCTCATAATTCAGCTATTGCTCCGAAAAGGAAGTCAGTAGCAAGGGGGTTTGCCATGGAGGCGGCTCCTGACTCTGGCACCTCTGGCACGTGCACGGGGGCTACGGAGTACTAGGGCACTTCCACCACTCAGGCCTCTCCAACTGCTGGCCTTGGGCTCGAGGGACAGTGTTCCCAAAAGGAGTCCATTGTGGACTCGGGGACCCTCCAAGATACACTGGCTTGGACTCAGAGGGTCCAGCCAGTCAGCAGCTGGGTGGGTCACCTGGGTATTTGGGGCATCAAAGTCCTGGCCTGCCTAGCCTGGTAGGCAAGCAGGTAGGCCAGGCACCTTCACCAGGGTCACCTGGGTATTTAGGGCATCCAAGTCCCGGCCTGCCTAGCCTGGTAGGCGAGCAGGTAGGCCAGGCACCCTCACCGGCCCATAGAAGGCCGCAGCGGGCCAAGTGCCCACCTAAACATCTGGGAGATTATGTGAGGTTTCTGTCAACACTGGAGGAACCTTGCTATGAGGTCGCTGAATGAGGGGGTAACACTCAGAAAGAGTTTCATATGCTATTTTGATTTAGGATATATTTTAATTAAGTTACTAATTATTTTGAAAGGGGTTTGCCTGCGTGCAGACCTGAGTATTTCCACCCTCCTTGCATTTGAATAATGCATCTGTGTCCACCATCCCTACATTGCACAATGCACCTGTGCGTAAGCCAGGTGTGTTTCATCTAGGGGGGAGGGGTGTTGTGTCCTGAGCCTGCAAGAGCTGACAGCAGGCTCAGAATTGTTGCAAATGGTTCCGGGCAATCCCAAAAGCTGCCCGGGACCAGAGTGGCGCCAGCCTTGTGCGCATGCGCAAGGCGCGAAAAGGGTAAATTCCTATTGGTTCACACTGTCCGGGTTTCAGGCACTATAAAAGGCCTGCGTGCCTTTTGCTGCTTGCTTGGTTGTAGGAGAGTGTAATAAAGAGCTGTTGTTTTCACCATGCGTCTTTGTCAATTGCTAGCAAACCGAAAACACAACAGGTACATATAATTTTTCCCCACCCATGGCAGGCTGTCATTCATTGAGCAGAGGTTTTTGTGGCTAAGAAACCACTCATCTGTTTCCAATGCTTGTCTAAACTCCTCTCCTGCCATGTTGTTTAGGTTTTTGGACCTTTTGCCTGTGCTCGTGTGGTGACAGGGGCTGCTAACTGTTTCATGGGCATCAGGGGTTTCACCACCTGCTTTGGGCTGCATTTCCAAGCAATCCGACTCCGAGAAGTCCCCGTGTGCTAGGGCCCACCACCGGCCTCACACCATCTGCAGGCTGTGCCTTGATCAGAAGGACTTGGGCCCCCTGCCGGGGGGCTGCCAGGGAGTGGTCCTTCTGTACGCTATGGTCCCTTCCAGCTCTATTCTGATTAATTCATCTATTAAAGAATTCTAGGAACTACCCTGTATCGTTTTATATTTTCTGAAATTAATATTCATATTCTTGTGTCTCCCACCAATATGATATGAAAGATTAGAAGTGACTGTCTTTTGAGTGGGATGGACACATTCTGGTACCAGACTATTTGCTTTTGAGCATATGAGAACTTATTCTCATAGCTTGATCCTATTGTTGCTGCCTATCGAGGGCCTGTTGGATTCTAATGTAATCCTGTAATATGTTTGCAAATCTCCCTAATTTTATGTTATTTTCAAACTTGAGAATCATGTTTTCTAACTCCCCATCCAACAGTACAACTTGAGGCAGACTTTGATATCATAAGACCTTGAGGGAGGACTTGTCTTTCACAGCATCAGCCCAGCCAGGTTGATCCTGCACGATTGGGAGTGTTCCAATTTCCTTCAGTGAAACAAAGCCACCTGTCAGGACCCAAGAAGAACACCTTCTCTGTATCAGTGACTGTCCTCTGGAATGAGGTTACTCTCAAGATCCAGATGGCACCCACTCTGCTTTTGGCAGAGCTATGAAGAGCTGACCTTCACTCAGGCCTTCGAGGAGGGAGAAAGACCCCTTGCTTCATTGTGCTTGCTATATTTTTTAAGCTGTATCAATTTATGTATTTTTTTTTTTGTTTCTTTGTTGTAGCCTCGTAGAGTCACTGGGAGCCAGGTGGCATACAGGTTTAATCAATAATAATAACAATTCATTCAGCTCTGGATCCATCTAATGATAGTCAACTTTTTGTTGTCATCTATACTAAAATCTTATGGGAAACTTTGCAAATGATTATTCTGATGTCTGCATCAACTTCATTTCCCATAAGAAGTAAACTGGTCATTCAGTCAAAAAATGAGAACAGTTTAGTTGGTATCAATTTATTCTTGATAAACTAAGTCCTTGAGTCCTGTCAAGCAATGCATACTTTTCTAAATTTTCACAAGTAATTTACTTATCTGTTCCAGATCTTTTTTTTGTGATACATAGAGGCCTTCTGACTTTTGAGTACTAAACATTGCAACACTAACCCTAATTCTTTGGTAGTTTTCTAATCACACTTTTTTTTGCTGCTGTTTTATGTCTTTATGAATACACATTCATAGACACCCCACAATGGATTATAAAGGTGTCTATCAAGAGCATGTGAAGGAAAAAAGAAAAAATAATTAGGGTATTCAGTCTATTGGTTGCAGGACTCAAAATAAAATGTCTTAGACAAGATATAACAGCAGTATTTTCTAATCTTGGCAACAACCAGTTGTGTAGACAATTCCCTGTAATGCCCATTCTATCTGTGGGAATTAAAGTCTAAATATCTGGAGGCTGCTTTGGTTGGAAAATAATGGTTTAACGCAGTGGTTCTCAACCTTTTTAATGCCGCGACCCCAACCGGTCGTAAGTCGAGGACTAAACCGGTCGTAAGTCGAGGACTAAACCGGTCGTAAGTCGAGGACTAAACCGGTCGTAAGTCAAGGACTACCCAATTGGTCGTAAGTCGAGGACTTTCCCTGCCCGGGAGCGCCGCGCATGCGTGGTTCCGCCCCCTGTGCCGGCCGAGGCGTAGCTGGCAAGCGGCAGAGACGGAGCAGGCCGACCACCAGCTGGCCCAGCCCAAGGGAGGTAAGGCACCCGCCGGAAAAGGGGGAAAAAATGGCGGACAAAAAAAATGGACAAAAAAATGGCAGACAGCCTTGCTTAGTGACCCCCGTGAAATAGTCGATCGACCCCAAATGGGGTCCCGACCCACAGGTTGAGAACCACTGGTTTAACGAATCATGAAATATTTTCATTCACCTTTTGTGACTGTATATGAGCAATATATATATATTTACCTTGAGATTGTCAGCTTCCACCTTGTGATCTTCATCTCTTGGCCTTGTCTTTTCAACAGCAGAATATTGTTCCCTGGTCTTGATAAATAGTAGCCATACCAGATCGATCAACACATAGTTGAATCACACTATGCACATAATATTGGGTATAATAACCCCCGCTTTCTGTTAATTAGTTTTGAGTCATATTCCTCTACCATATCTATGAAGGCAAAATGCTCTACTGCAAGGGTATAAGAAAATAATTAGTAATACTCACCTGTCAATCAATGCAGATCTTACTGATGCTATAAACAACAGAGTTTGCTCTATAGACATCTGTGTATTAGGACAGTCAGAAACTTGCTAGATAACAATTTCAATCTGCTTCAGGCCTGGATACAAGAATGCTCCTTTCTTGCTCTTCCAGAGTGTCACAAAATTCCCTGCTTTACAGCTGAACCAAAAGAATTCAATCTATTCCATATGATCTAGTCAATCCTCAATAAGATTAGGGCTCAACCTGGTAGGTGCATAGCCTCCTCTGTAAATGGGGCAAGCTCTCCTCTTCAGAATGTAGCTGTGGTATTCCAAAGCAGGCAGTGCGACATATTGTGGAACAATGTCCTCTGAGTGTATATCAGGGAAACCTCAGAGACATTCAGTATTCAACTCCATCATGTATTGAGTATATAGTCTGCCTTTGAATTTGTAAATAGAGTAGTTTCATATTTACTCATTGAGAATGTATTGTGATGTGCTTTTTAACATTTAACATTTCTTTAACAATACATACATACATACATACATACATACATACATACATACATACATACATACATACATACATTTGGATAAATCAGTATTTCCACTAAGATGGTGCTGGTGATTGTATTCATGTTCAGGAAAATTAGGCACATTACTTGACACTACTAGCAAGATTTGATTTAGCTAGAATTGCATGGTTATTGCAGTGAACCTGCTATCTACTTCTTGTACATGTTCAAATTTAGAATGTTTGTCTTCTGATCATTTGAGTGTTGAAAATGAGGAAGAAATCATTCCTGGCTAACTGCTGGATCCTACTGGCCAATCATAGGAAACTTCTATAAGCTGAAGCCTCTTGGCCTAAGGGCAAGTTATTTGCTCAGTGGCTTTTAAAAGATGTCAGCAAAATGACAAAAACATCACTGTTGGTTACAATTCATTTCAAAGAACCTAAAGGATCTGGGAGAAAATAGGTCACATGCACTTCATCTCATGTCACATGCTTCCTATCGAGAGGCCAGTGAGGTTTTTAGACCTCTATACATTTGAACAAGATAATTTTATCCATTCACATTTTCATCTTTTCTCAATATGAAAAGAGTGACCATCTGTTTGAAACCCACATCAGTCTAAATAATTTCTAAAGCAGCTTTTCCTTTTGGAGGTAAGAAGATTGCATATACTGTTTTGATAGAATATGGTGGTTGTTGATGCCTCTCTGAAGAAGAGCAAAATATGTGTCTTATTAGAAAGTATGAAAAGATGAATCCTAAATTCTTTTAAAAGTTATTCTAAATTTTTTTTTCAAAATTTTAATGGCAGGAAATCTAAAATAAGGTATATTTAAAAGAAAACAGAAGATAATTAATTGAAATATTTTAAATGAATAAATGTTATTCTTTCTACTTGTATTTTGATATAATAGTTTGCATATCTATGGATACGGACCTTTATGATATGTTATATTTAAATTAATGAGGGATAAAATACTTTCTCAACATAACATTTTCATATATGATTGTATAGTTAATCTAAACATAGAAAGCATATTATTGTAAATTATATATTATTTATCAAAACTGATAAAAATAAGTTATGAGATAAAATCCAAACAAAATTATAACAGAAAGTTACAATATATTGCTATAAATGCATGTGGGGACTAATAGCCTTTTATTTTTTTATCTCAATCTCCTTTATGGGAGAAAGCATGCCAGTTAGTATTAAAGGAGGCGGGGTTGTTTTTTAAAAATTGCCTGATTAAATTACATTTTAAAAACTACGGTTATGATATCAGTTTGATAATAGGTATTTGTTTTAATATCTCACAAGAGCTACCTAAAAATCTGAAATAAGGGTAATGTTGATTTCAATGAATACGTAAATAATTTTAGAGTAATTGTTTTGTGAAGTGTGCTGAAAATTAATATATCAAATTTTAGTTACGTATTTTCTTTGACATTTTCTTTACTTCATTTAATTTTCACTCATCATTTTTATTGTTACACAGTTATCTTAAATGAATTTAATGTTATGTATCCTATAAAATTTAGATACACAGCAGTTATATTATCAGAAGAATGTTAAACAAAGATTAAAATTGGTGATAAGTTTAACTTAATTTTACTTAAATGTTAAATTTAATAGAAATTATAACATGGGAGAGATAAGTATTATAGATAGATAGATAGATAGATAGATAGATAGATAGATAGATAGATAGATAGATTGATAGATAGATAGATAGATAGATAGATAGATAGATAGATAGATAGATAGATAATTTCTTTATACTATCAAAATCATAGATAATTTGTTTTATCAATTAAAGCCTTACTATAGTTAAGACAGTTGATATTATAATATCATACAGCATATTAATCTGAACCGAAAGTAAAGAAATGCTCAAGCTGCATATGCTCATTCCCCTGTTTCAGTGAAGCATAAGAATTATAAGATACACAATATACAACACTAATTAATCTTATTAATTCTTATTACCTAATAACTGGAATTATGACTGTAGCATTAAATTAATTATAAATACAAATATTCCATTTTTTTCCAAATCAGTTGTACATCTAAACTGTTTGAATATTATTTGTTTCTTGGAACAAACTATACTCTTGTGGTTCCATAAAATCAGAGAAACATGTATTAAATCCCTGTGCCTTAATTTGGATTCAGATTGACTGAGTTTAAATCTTAATTCCTTGTCAGTATGGTTAAAATATCAGTTTAAAGAATACATTAAACATCTGTGTGAAATATTAGAAACAAAGCTGGGGTTTATTTGTATCCGTGCTAGTGCAGAAATAAAATGAGAGGTTTCTTGAAGTTCACATAGAAAATGGCATCCATATATTTTTCATCTAATATCAAATTTTAATAGAATAAAATAGAAATGGAATAGAGATAGAAAATAGAAATATTTCCTATTGTCAAATCTGTTGGAACACATACAGACTAATTCACATTATAATTGTAAAAGAAAATGTGAAAGTGTTTTTCATTTCTGAATGTAATTAAATTAATGGCGTTTTAGTTATTTTGCAAAAGAATCAATATCAGAATATGGCAGATAATAAATATAGTCTTAAACATTTTACTATTCAATTTTTCAAAATCTAAATAGGATTTTGATTAATAGTTTAAGCCTATATAGAGATATGAAAAATGTGGAAATCATGTACTTATAAAACATCTCTATAAATAAACACTGGTGCACTAAGAATATGGCAGCATTGATGGAGAACTCTGGAGATTAATCTGACAGGTGGGTGCAGACATTTCATTTCAGATTTTGGAGGTGGGTTCCATGAAGGGTAGGGAATCCTAGAAATATCTAAAGCTAATCCCTGATGTAGATAGCATTTACACACATCTTTTAAAATATTTTTTTTAAAAATAACAGGAGAATTCTTTATAATAATTTTCATTTTATGTCTTAAATTAAAACAATGACATAGTAATCATATACTTCCCCCCCCCTTTCTCTGAATATATATGCACACATGCACCATGCCCACATATGCCCACATTTGTCTTTAGACAAAGATGGATTTTCATTTCTAGGTCACAGAACCTATAAACCAGGGGTGTCAAACTCGCAACGTCAGGTGATGTGTTGCGATGTATCGCATTTTTTTCCCATTGTCGGCAATGGGGTGGGTGCAGTTTTGCCATGACGCATCCGGCCCGTGGGCCGGCAGTTTGACACCCCTGCTATAAACTCTTAATAATAAGAGTCCGTAGCTGTTCACATGGAGTGATGTTGGTGGATATTCTGAGAGCAGTAGCCCTAGAGCTGATAGCTTTAAGTTGTCTATGCTGAGAATGGCTGGGACTGACTGCCTTGCCTGGGTCCCTGGATGATTCTTTTAACCAAAAAGGGAATTCGGCAGATGTTCCTGAGAATAGTTCCTGCACTGCATCCACTCTCCTTAGTTTTTTTATTTCTTAAAGAAAACAATGAAATGCCAGGATTGCTGGTAGAGAAGTTTTGTTTATCCCGTGTCTGATGTTCCTGCCCCCTTCTTGCTGAGCATTCCAAGCATTCCATGTCCATCAATTTGTTGCTGTTTCTTCCAGTGTCCCAGCACGCAGGTCAGTATCATCCTCAGGCACAGGTCTGAACAGACAATTTAAAACAAAGGATGGACTTGATAATGAAAGATGGATTGATGGCAGACACAGATTCCTAGCAAAAAAAAAATATCAAACCCCGATTCTAGCAGATCAATCAAGTCTTTTAGCTATGGTCAGCATCATTATCAAAGAAGATGTTATCTAGACAGGGCTTAGAACTTACTCCATGCTCTAAGACACATATAAATTCAAATGGTTTGTGCAGGGTGAAATACAGTGAAGTCTGTCCAGATGTTCACAGCAAATTTCATTTAGACATATACCAAATTTTAATAGTAACAAATATATATACAATTATATCATCAAGGAAAATTACATTATCAGTTGATTGAATCTTCATTGTTCTTTACTCTATAGCAGGGGTCCTCAACCTTGGCAACTTTAAGACTTGTGGACCTCAACTCCCAGAATTCCTCAGCCAGCAAAGCTGGCTGAGGAATTCTGGGAATTGAAGTCCACAACTTAAAGTTGCCAAGGTTGAGGACCCCTGCTCTATAGGAACTTAATTCAGTGAATCAATGGGACAGTGGTTTTCTTCAGCCATCTGATACATGCTTTGCTTATTTTACATAAATTTCTGTGTTTTATTGAAATATAAATACAATCCTACACAAAATGAAGCTCTCTGAAATGAATGGTAGCTAAGCAGAATTAATTGTGCATTAGATAACTCCTAAAGATCGGGTTATTTTAAAACTCAAAGACTCACTATGATTTTAATTCAGCTTGAGACTTAGGTGAAGTGTTAGGTGACACTTTTAGAGATGGCTATGAAGGTCAGGATGCAAGCCAAATATTTGAAGGGTACATACTGATTATTGATGTCTGTTAAAATCTGGAAGGTGGTCTATTTATCTAAAAATATGAGTTAGGTAACATAAATACATGCACGTGACCCAAATTCACTTCAGCAATATAATTCAGATAAAATATTAGTCTTTTGTACTTATGGTTAACAATTAGAGCAAAATTATCTCGTTTTCCTACTTCAAATCACTCAAAGTTCTTTCTTGTGCCTTTCTCTGATATCAAAGACTTTTTATTTATTTTATATGGTCCCTTTTCTCTAAAGTTTAAAGCAGTTTACTTGGGTATCTTCATTTTATCCCCATAACATGATGAGCCAGTTTGGTCAAGTGATTAAGGCACCAGGCAAGAAAGCAGGAGGCCATGAGTTCAAGTCCCTCCTTAGCAATGAAAATCAACTGAGTGATTTTGGGCCAGTCATTCTCTCTCAGCCCAATCTACCTCACAGCATTGTTGTTGTTGGGAAAGTAGTAGTAGGAAGATATGTTAGATATGTTCACCACCTTGAGTTATTTGTAAAAATAATGAAGATATATTAAATAAAAACAATTCTATGAGGTAGGCTGAATTGACAAGAAAACATTGTAATATGGCTGAGAGTAGACCAGCACCTTGGTCTGCCCAGTTTTCATCTAACACCACTCTGGCTTACTGACAACTTTAATCTGTAGCAAGAGGAAGGAGACAGAATACATGTCCTACTGGCCTTGGCTCCTATGGTAGTTCTGGAAGCTATTTCAAAATGAAGAAGAAATTTGTTTAGTTTACATTTGAAGAAGGTAATTTGAGCCAATACATGAGCAAAAACTTAGTGATCTTTCAAAAATCACATTTCTCTGGCATTTTTGATTACACTAATTTATCTATTAAAATATTTAAAGTATATTGGGGCAAAAATGTATATGTATATGTATATGTATATATATATATATGTATATGTATATGTATGTATGTATACATACATACCGCGATGTAAAAAAGATGTTGAGACTTTAGAAAGAGTACAGAGAAGAGCAACAAAGATGATTAGGGGACTGGAGGCTAAAGCATATAAGGAAAGGCTGCTGGAATTGGGTATGTCTAGTTTAATGAAGAGAAAGACGAGGGGGGACATGATAGCAGTGTTCCAATATGTCAGGGGCTGCCATAAAGAAGAGGGAGTCAAGCTATTTTCCAAAGTGCCTGGAGGCAGGACAAGAAGCAACGGGTGGAAACTAATCAAAGAGAGAAGCAATCTAGAACTAAGGAGAAACTTTCTGACAGTGAGAACAATTAACCAGTGGAACAACCTGCCTCCAGAAGTGGTGAATGCTCCAACACTGGAAGTTTTTAAGAAGAGACTGGACAGCCATTTGTCCGAAATGGTATAGGGTTTCCTGCCTGAGCAGGGGGTTGGACTAGATAACCTTCAAGGTCCCTTATATATGTTTTTTGAGGTTTTCACGGGTGTTTATATGTGAGTCTTTGGTCATTCGGGTTTTCTCCCGTGTAAGATTAGAAGTATCATAGCGACGTTTCGATGAAATCACATTCATCATCATCAGGCTTGTGCTTTTAGCTTTGTGCTTCTCAGAGTAATATGAAATGTCTGCTGTTTCTTTCTTTTAACTGCCATTTATATATATATTTCAAAATTTGGATTGCTAACAAAGAATTAAGGGAGTACTGGGATAGCTATTTCTAACCTTATTTTGGTTTTCATCAGCCAGACATACCCTTCCGAGATTCGAACCTGGGCTGTCTGCATGTTAAGCAGAAGTATTAGCCCCTAGGCCACAGGCTCTTTCTCACTTTGTTAGCTACAAGAGACAGGGGAAGAGAATGAGTGCTTTTTTTGAACACCCTGTCAGCCCAAATATGGGAGAGAGAAGTCTTTTGCCTGCATCAGCTCAATCCAGAGCCATCCACAGCTAGCTATCCCAGTACTCCCTTAATTCTTTGTTAGCAATCCAAATTTTGAAAAACACATATGATGTCGCAGTTAAGCGACTGCTGCCTGTGGATGGCTCTGGATTGAGCTGATGCAGGCAAAAGACTTCTCTCTCCCATATTTGGGCTGACAGGGTGTTCAAAAAAAAGCACTCATATATATATATGTATGTATGTATGTATGTATGTATGTATGTATGTATGTATTATCTTGAGTTTGGTGCACCCTGTTGGCCCAAATATGGGAGAAAGGCTATTCCAGTTCTCCCTTAATTCTTTGTTAGCAATCCAAATTTTGAAATATATATATATAAATGAAAACAATATAAAATAGTGCGTTGTGTTAAGGAAATTGTTTCGAAAAGGGAGATGTGTTAGAAATAAAATATAGTTATTAAGGAAATAATCTTAAAGCATTAAAAATTGCATATCAAAACATTCACTGCAATAGCATACTACATATTTTCAAGTCATCCAGGTCAGATTACAGCGATAATAATCTCTATATGTTTTAAAATGTTACCTATTGACACAAATTCATGCTGTGGTCATAAGTGGCATGGATTATTAAATACAGAGCCATATCTTGATTACTTTCCCAGAGCACAAGCATTCAAATGCAACATTACATTTCAAAAGATTAAAAACAAGGCAAATCTGCAAATGAAATGAGGCCATCGAGATTGCTTTGCTCTTGGACTGAGAGGATTTGAGGATCTGGACTAGATCAACAGATTGGAGGCAGGATTGATTGTTCTATCGATGCTCTGCCTAGGATTAAAGCAAGAGCCATGAATTATTTCAGAATGAATGAGATGTGGAAGGTACTGGTTGGCTGCACAATTATGTTCTGATAATATAAAGGTAACAGGGATTGCATTACATATGAAATATAACTTGTTCAGCTCTCCTAGCAAAT
The DNA here is from genome assembly GCF_001527695.2 of Protobothrops mucrosquamatus. Taxonomy (NCBI): domain Eukaryota; kingdom Metazoa; phylum Chordata; class Lepidosauria; order Squamata; family Viperidae; genus Protobothrops; species Protobothrops mucrosquamatus. Next base: position 1,221,142 of record NW_015386275.1, on the reverse strand, counting down.
GGAACTCTTGCTGGGGTGCATAGGAAAAACGACACTCCATTTTGCATGTACAAATTTCAGAGATAATATGGATATTTTAAAAAGATCCAGAACAGAGATCTGCAGCATTATCTGTAGCAGATTCTATACAAGGAATAATCACCACTGTATTATCTTCACTAAAGGCAAACACAATCTGGGGGAGAGGCCTGGCAAAAATACAATTTGCCACAGTATTGAGAATCTGAAATGTATGGCAGGACAGTGTTCAAGAGAGATTTCCATTCTGTTGAACCTGACAATCATTGATAGGCAGCTGGAGGGAGTGAGTTGCAGCCCAAGGCTCATGCTGTCCTAGGCACTGAGGTCATAAAAATAAAATATACTGTTACATACAAACAGTATTTATTTTTAAACATATTTGGTGGAATCCATATGTAGCCATATGGAATCAATGGAACTTAGCCTGAATCCATTGCTATAACTTTATTAGAACATACTATAATTGAAGATTAGGAAGATAGTTTTTATCTTTTATTTTAGTATTTCAGCCTACAGCTTTACAGCTTGATGTAGATGGGGGACATTCCCCTTCCCCTTCTCTGTTCTTGGCTCGCCTGCTCAGAATGTCCCACTCTCAGTTGCTCTCAGCTGCATTCCTTTCAAAACAAACCACTGTGTATTCAAAATCAAGTTCCCCAATTCTGCCTGAAAGTATTGTATACAGATTAGACCAGAGGTCCCCAACCTTTTGGGCACCAGGGACTGGTTCTGTGGAGAGAGGTTTTTCCATGGACCGGAGGGTGTGTGGTTTTGTGTGCTGCCTGCATCCCGCAGATGGGGCTTTGCTTGTTTGTGTGGCCTGGTTGCTGGCATGCCGCGGACCATTACTGGTCCACAGACTGGGGGTTGGGGACCCCTGGATTAGACAAGATTTCATTATGACACTTTGAGAAGTCTTGGATCCAAAATAGATTATAGAATTTATTTGGGTGAACAGCTGAATTCATAACACAACTTCATCCATAGATATAATTGAGATTAGTGTCATGACTCTGAGTAAAATACAAAGTGAAAGATGTCTTCACTTGCCTGCTGTGGTATCTGCTTGAAAATCTTAAAATCTGTGCTTAAATCTTTAGCATTCTTTTACAAAAAATAAGAACAATATTAAGATGATTACAGCTCTTGCATTACTATTATTATAACTCTTCCTGTTTTTCTAAGTTTGCTGCTTTATGTTGTCTTGCAAAGGCAGTAATAATAATAAATCGAAGCAAATAAAAGGTATGTATTTTTCCCATTTCCCCCTCTTTTGCCCTTTTCTAGAAATCAGGGCTGCATGGAAACAGATCGATGGATGTTTGTTGTGCTAGTGGACAGCTTTTAGATACGTTTGTTTTAGCAGGACTCTATCTTCCTCCTACCTTTTCAAATTTTTTGGTAATGACTTGCATAGTACTATAAATACCCCTCTTCCTAGAGAGGGAGGAAGTGCCTTGATTTGGCCCCTTCCCCTTAACATTGGCTTGTGTTGTGTCCTTACAGGGCACAACAATAACAATAATAGTAATAATTTTAAAACAACAATAAACATTAAACATTAAATAGTGTAACATTGCTTATTAGTTACAATATCCTTGAGGCTACCCCAACCTTTTCTCCTTTTGAAGAGCTAAAACAGAAGCATTACTTTTACTTGAAAATAAGAAAAAGGAATTTACTTTTTACCTTAGTCAAATACACAAACATTGATAACAGGATGGAATAAGGCATTTGGTGTTCATAAAAACATAATGAAACTCAAACTTCAGTCTCCCATAATGTGCAATGGATGGTCAGGTACCGATTCTATTGGGAAGTATATGAGACTCAAATAGCTTGAGAGGGTACCAATATATATAAATTGGATTGGCACAAAACCTTCTGATACAAAAAGGCAAATTTCTAACTAATCCCCAGCTTACATAGAAGGCATCCTTAAGTTTTAGCTTCTCTCTTAATTTAAGTTTAGTTAAAAACATGTATCAGAATAAATCTTGAATCGTAAGCTGATCAATGGGTTCAGAATGCTTGGTTCCTGACCTGACACCTCATCTCCCTTCTAACCCTTGTGGATATATGCATAATGGTATTTTTTTTTTGAGAGCTGAATGCAACAAAATTTCATCTTAATGTATGCTGATTAATGTACATTTAAAATGGCGATAAAGTTTCTATTCTATTCTATTCTAACCCTTAGAATGGAAAAAATAAAATCTCACAGAACAGACTGCTGACAATTGGCTCAGTAGGAAGCAGTACTGCTCAGACAGATATATATATTCGAATAAAATACTTTGCACTTTGATGCTGAAATTTTGCACAAATTTGAGACCATTCTTATGCATCATATCTTAATTAAAATGCATCAGAATAAGTCCCAAATCTTGAAATGACATATTCAGAATACACCCAGAACAGATCAAAAAATATTTCCAACATTTTCCAGTCCTTTTGGATATTTACAGTGATACAGACAAATTAACTGATACAGACAAACTGAGTGGTACAGACAAACTGAGCTCTTTCAGATAACTGGAACCATTTGGTTTGGAACCTGACATTTGCCAATAGTCCTGCTCAACTTGGAATGATTTAACATCTGGGTTCTGCTCAATGCTAAATTAGAAAATTTAGAAATCTAAACTTTATCTCTCCTATTGATTGTCATAAGAAATTTCCAAGTGTTTACAATTCTTCTTTTGCTTTTAGTCAGATTAGATGAAATTTGCAGCCCTAGAAGAGCACAGAGATAGATACCAATACCTAGATCCATTCACTTCCATTTGGGCTAATATAGAATGAAAATAAAACAAACAAAGCACAGTTTATATATAGCCTGTTTCTGGGTAATAAGATTATTCCTAACACTCTGCCATGAGTTTCATTTGGTGGTAAATATATATGGAACATTTTGAAAAGCGAGAATCAAAAGTTTCCTTTATTTAAGTGATATAACTTGTGAAGGTCTTAACTATTGGAAGGAATTTGAATGACTGCTTTTCCAAAATGGATATGATAATTCTTCCCTATGGTATAAGGCCAGTAGATCATTATGAGCAACTATTGAAATGCAAACTCTATTTTACCCCCTTGTTATTTAATGGTTATATTAATTTGCACATCAAAATCTTATCAAATATCCTCCCTGCCCAGTTTGCCTAAGAACTTGGTCCCTGAAGATTGACATGCGGATGATTTAGTACTTCATAACATTTATTGGAATAAGGAAAGTCTTGCAAACGTTCAGTATTAAGGAAGAAATGTTCACCATAAAATCTAGACACATAATCTATATTATGAATCTGAAAATAGAATACAGGTCATGGCATGTTGCTATATGAAAAGGAATTTAATGTTGTCAATATGAAGATATGAAAAACAATTACAAATTTGTTGAGTCAATTTAAATTCAGGAAAGGTAGATATTGATCAACCATTCTGACAAATTATTTTAAAAAATTACCTCCTGCATCTGATATTTCTTCTTTAACAATCAATGTAGAGTTTCTTCTGATCAAAGCTGAAACTGCTCTTGCATGTTTATATCTACCATTTTCATAGATGATTCTCACATGAGCTTTTGGTAAAGGTTAAGGAAACTATGAGTCTCTTGCAAAAAGTACAATTTCATTTTTGATTGATCTTCATATTTTTGTCAGTACTTGTCCACATATAGTTTGAAAATTCAAGATTTTTCAAAGTTACAAAGGAGACTGTCATTGAATGTTGTCAATTTTAAAACAATGAGCAAGAAGAAAGAAAAATAAATTCAATCATGCTCTAGCAAAATATCAGCCCCCCCCCTTCCCAACAAGTGAGAATAGGACAGTGATGGCAAACCTTTTAGAGATTGAGTGCCCAAACTGCAACCCAAAACCCACTTATTTATTGCCGGATGCCAGGTGGGCATGGCCCACTGGATGGGTGTGGCTGTGGTGGGCATGGCAGATTGGGTGGGTGTGGTCAAGGTGGGTGTGATCACCTCAATGTTGCTCATGGGGAGGGATGTCTATGGGGGCCGGGCCGGGTTGGGGGAGATCCAGGGGGTCTCTGGCAGGTGGGGCGGTGGGCAGGAGGCTTGTCCTGTGGGGTGTGGTGAGGCAAGGCAAGGAAGGGCAGGGTGCCATTGTCACAGGGAAAGGTGAGGCAGGGGCCGGGGCAGCTGCTGCCTGATACCATCGGCCCCTGCACACAGAGGCCAGCGAGCGCATGGGTGCTGGGATGCATCCGGCCATGTGGGACCTCGGCCAGTTAGCGGGCGGCTGGTTGAAGAGGGACGGTTGCCATCTCCGGGGAATGGCGCGCATGCCCACAGAGAGGGCTCTGAGTGCCGCCTCTGGCACGCATGCCATAGGTTCGCCACCACTGGAATAGGATAAGAAAACTTAAATATAGTTAAAAATAAAATCTAAGCATGCTGATGAGCAGTAGTCAAAGATTCTGCAGTACATGTTTAATGTTCCCTATGCATAAGTAGTTGGGAAATTATTAATATATGTACTACAAGAATCAATGGGAAGAAGAAGAAAAAGAAATTTGCTGCCTCCCGCCTGTTTCAGCGTAAAAGCCGTTTTGACAGCCAGCATCAGCTGTCAAACGGCTTGATACCCTTCCCCTGGGCATAAGGGGATAGGTGAGCTGCCCGGGGTAGGAGTTGAGTTCCCGAGTCGTCCCATGTGGACGATGTAGGTGAGAACTCCTCCGGAGCCCCGAGGTTTCTCCGCGATCCAGGAC
>NW_015386275.1:1209040-1211869 GCF_001527695.2 Protobothrops mucrosquamatus | reverse complement strand
CTTTAATATATTTTACCTATCCATGTAGAATAATACACTTTGTGGAGTTAGAGATATTAATACTTGTTTACTTATATCTGAATATTATCCTGGGATTAGGTTTGGGAAGTCCGGGGGGGTGGGGGGTGGGGGGTTTTTCATAGCATTGTGTAATATTTGTGATGTTTTTTTTATGATGAAAATAATAAAAATTTTATACTTGAAAAAAAGAAAAAGAAATTTCTGATTAATTTATTAAATTATATAACTCAAGTGAAGGCACATTTAGAACAGAAGCAATACAGGAAGTCCTTCATTTATGACCATTTATTTAGCAACCATTCAAAGTTATGATGGTGCTGAAAAAGTGACTTACAAAAGTCCTCACATATATGATGTTGCAACATCCTGTGGTCATGTGATCAAAATTTGGGTGCTTAATAACTGGCATATCTTTACAATGGTTGCACTGTCTTGGGTTCATGTGGTTGCTATTTGCAACTTTCTCAACCAGAGAAAGTCAGTGGGAGAAGCCTGATTTGCTTAATGATTGCATGATTCACCTAATGACTATATGATCTGCTTAACAACAGCAGCAAAAAGGATATAAAATTGGGCACAGCTCACTTAACAACTATCTCACTTAGCAACACAAGTTCCTCCTAATTGTGGTTGTATGTTGAGGACTACCTGTAAAGAGCAAGTGGATGCGGAAGAAATGGGGAGAAAGAAAAGAAAGTGTGATTGCAAAAGAAATTGCAATTACTGTAGTAATCTTTTTATGTAGCCAAAAACATTCAGCTGCCACAAGCAATTATTTATTTAGGAACCAGATATAAAAATGTTCAGCAGTCTGAATGCAAATGTGGCAGAATAAGCCACAATAACATGACTTTTTAAAAAGAAATCTGACTTTTCTCTAAAACAGTGATGGCAAACCTTTTAGAGACTGAGTGCCCCAAAACTGGTCCCTCCCCCGCTCCACCCCCTGTCCCGCCTCCACCCCATTCCCCCATCCTGCCTGCCCACAGGGCCACTCACCAGCTCCAGGGCCCGCCACAGATCACCCAGGCAGCCCAGCAGCACCATGGTGGCCACACCCTCTGCCCGCGCCCCACAGCATCAACTGTGCACGATGGGGTGTGAGGGCAGAGTCTTGTCCACACTGCCTGGGTGCCATGTCCTTGGCTGCACTGCTCCATGTGGGCCACACTTGGGGGCGACTCTCCTCCAGAGGGGCTACTATTGAGGAGGGGGTTGCGGGGGGAGGCGAGGCTTGGACAATGGCACGTGTGCCCACAGAGAGGGCTCTGAGTGCTACCTCTGGCACGCGTGCCATAGGTTCACCACCACTGCTCTAAAATAACTTCAAGAGAATTTTAAAGAGATAGGTTATTATTCATCTTCCACTTGATTATGAAATATTTTGTTAGATAAATGTAGAACAAAAATAATTGGAATGCTGATGAGCTACTGAAGATTGTTTTCTCAAGCAATGCTATATTAAACCTCTTCTACATTTTTGAACTTCCTTGGTATTTTCTAAGGAATGACTCTTTTAAGTATTTTTATTTCTCTATTGAAATAAAGCCCAAGTAGGCTTTTTTATTGAAAGTAAAACATCATTCCTCAAATAAAGTCCAAGGAAATTCTCAGTGAATGCCTGAAACAATTTACCAATATGAAAATGAGAATCTAGAACTTCATGAGAAATCTTAAATCTAGTGATAATCTTTAGGAAAAGACAATTGTTTCTGTGTTAAAGTACCCTCAAGAACCCCTGTTGGTCTTTTGCCTCTACTGCCATAATTCCAACTACACATAAATTATTCACAGAATAAAATTCCAGGGACCTTATTTTTCCCCAGAATAATCTTAATATCTTTCTGCGGTAGTCTAATTAACTGAAATAAACAAACAAAAACTAAGAAGATTATAATTTAAAGAAGGATGGAAAATAATTAAACTACATTTGATTATATGTCTCTTATCCCAGTATTTCCTAGCATATGCATCCAGTAGTCAGACCTGTAGGCTTTTCTAATAAAAGTCTAATAATCCATTTCATGATTTCTTTAAAATTAAGTACAAGATAATAAAATATACAAAAAATAAAATCTCTAGTCTAAGCTTTCAACCTTTTTTCTATATCTGTATCTATGGTTGCATAAATAAAAAGTAAAAAATGTTTTCTGTGTTGTTGTAGCTCATATGTCCATTAAGGTTCTGACAAAAATGCTTATCTTTCATCAGTACAAAGAAAAAAGGCTAATGTAGCTCTCCTGCGTGCCAAAGCATGAAGCATATATAATTTAATAGCACTGATAAATCTTAAAGCCGGGAGCATTTGGCTAACACATGACCCACTTTTTCAATCAATTGGAAATATTTACGTAACAGCTTGATTTTCATGCTTTACATTTTTCAGACAGAAAAAAGGACTACCGTAGTCCATGTGGGCATTTCCAAGAATCAGGATGTCTTTCTTCAAAATAAATTCCACTACTAAATTCTAGTGGTTAAGGCAGCAGGCTAGAAACCAGGAGACAGAGTTCTAGTCCTACCTTGAAAGGCAACTGGGTGACCTTGAGCAAGTCACTCATTTTCTCTCAGCCCAACCCACCTCACAGGCTTGTTGTTGGGGAGGGGGGAAACAGTTGTAGTCCTGCCTTGGGCACAAAGCCAGCCTATTACTCTCTCAGCTTTAGGAAGCAGGCAGACCACTTCAGAAAAACTTTGCCAAGAAAACTATAGAAACTAATTGTCAGGAGTCAACACAGACTCTAAGATACAAATAAGATACATACATACTATATATATATGTGTGTGTGTGTGTGTGTGTGTGTGTGT
>NW_015386275.1:1192933-1208011 GCF_001527695.2 Protobothrops mucrosquamatus | reverse complement strand
GGTCTGGCCTAGGGAATTTTAGCGGGGTTTTTTAGGGGATTTTTAAGGACAATTTTAATGATCGGCCTGTTTAAATATTTCTTTTTAATTCGGCTTTTAATTATTGTATTTGTATTGTAGTTTTTATGAGGCTGTTAGCCGCCCTGAGTCCCATGAGGAGAAGGGCGGGGTATAAATTAAATTAATAAATAATAAATAATAAATCACTTTGTTGTCTTTTAAAAATATGTTCATACCCAGGAATCGATCTTCTATTTTTAATGTTATTTATATATATATATATATATATATATATATATATATATATATATATATAGTTAGTATATATACGTATTGTATGTATGTATGTATGTATGTATGTATGTATGTATCAAAAGAGGTCCAAGTGGCCTCTGTGTTGAGGAGGGTTTATTGATGCAACTGCTGAATAAGGAGAGCCTAACTGAAGTTCACATGATGTCAGCATTGTGTTTAGATTGCTGAATAGAACTTTATCCTCACTCTTAGACTTGAAGCTGTAGCTAATGTGCTGAGTGACAGCAAATGTTTGTTTTTGATTTATTTTTATTAGACGTTTATCCTACAAAAAGAGCATTTGTTTTTTCGCTGGCAGGCAATCTCCTGTGGAGATATATCTTTATTTCTTTGAGTCTCCAAACTTTCTACATCATCCAATATTCCAAGAATATGGAATCTAAAGTCTCTGAAGGTGGTCTGAATGTAACTCTCACCATCAGATTATTGATGCATGGAAAGGTGAGCAGTACTGAAGTGTTTTCATGTCATTATTTCTAATTCAAGTATAGTAATGAAGGCTGACATTGTTTATATGTAAATCCAAAAACTGTACATGTATGCCATATTTTTATTCCCTGAAAAACGCATGTAATGCATGATTCCTAAATGTGGAATATTCTTTCATTGGGAAGCAAATATTACAGATATGGTCCTAGAATTGTCAGAACAGCCCTTAAATTGTATCCTGCGGGAGATTCACAGATTGTAAATTGGATTGATCCCAATTTGATGTTTCAGAAAACATTTTTCTTTATTCTTGACTTTTAGATTTCTGCAGGTGAAATTCTTAATTTTTATACTGTACTATTGAGACCCACATAACTATATGCTCACATTCTTTAAAATGTGCATAGGTTTCTAATAACTGTCATTTGGGACAAATTATTAATAGTCTTCACCAGTAATGATGTCCAGATTATATCCAGTATTGGACACAGAAAGGGCGAAGAAGCATTATAATGTTTGAATACTATCTGTACTAAAGTTAGTAATGAAGTAGTGAAATAAGATGAAATAAGTAATAAATCATGTAAAAACACTTAGCATTAACTGCTAACAAAAATGTTCAACATATAAGTGCAACAAATTGATTCTGAATGTTTATATTCTCTCTTGTTTTCTCAAAACCTCTTGTTCTCGAAAGTTAAGCATGTCTTCATATACGGAGAATATTTCCCTGAGTATAAACTGATGTCCCTATCTTTGAAGTCCTAAACTTTTACATGCACCAAAGCCCCCATTCTCATACTGAAGTGACTAATCAAAGTGAATCTTCCCCATCTTAAGATATCCCTTTAAAGAAGGGACACATTAAGTCAGCAAGCTAAGGCATAGAAACAAAGCAGAGGAACTTATCTCTGTAAGATCCTCACTGAGATGGATTATAGCTAGATTCCAGACATATGTTCCATATAAGTCTGGGAGAAAAAACTGACATGTGCAATACAACAGGAGTAGACTAAAACAGAGAAATGCAAAACTAGGTTGCTGTTAACAGAGAGTTAAAAAGAGTTGATGTTTTCTGAGGGGTTCATGAAAGTACTCTGGTACTTAAAGCCCTAACTGAGATTTATTCTTTTATTGAAAGTTCTGGAAGTCCTAAAATATTGGTTAGACAACCAATTGTTACAACTAGCATGAGATCTTATGTAGCATTATCTCAAAAATTATAAAAAATTGTATATATCTATTCAAACCATTGATCTGAAACCATTGTTTTGGGTCTTTCTTTGACCTGCAGTTGAATCAAGGAAAACATAAAGGTTCTGATTCTGAAAATGGGAGTTTAAGCAACAGATTAGAAAGAGATTATATTAAGTAAGATCACAAGGACTTGATTATGTGAACAACTAACTAGGAACAATGCTATGAATTTAACATGGAAAAAATAGGTTTTATGATTGGGTTATTTTGGGGATTAGATTGGCTAGTTCACCATTTTGTATTTATTTGCAAGGATGATTTCATTTAGCCTTTTGTAAGGCTTTAAAGATCTGGCTCTTCTCCCAAGCATTTGGGCTGGGAGGTGGAGCAAATTCTGCCAGCCAATTGTTTAATTTGGTTTTTTTCCTGTGAATACTATGATTTGTGCAACCTCAAACATTTTTCATTGGATTTATTTATTAATTTATTCAATTTCTATGGCTGCCCATCTCAAATAAGTAATTCTGGTTGGCAAAGAAATAGTTCTTCTGGATTGTTTGGGTTAGGCATTGTATGCTACCCAGAGTCACTGCCATGAGATGAGTTAAATAAATAAATAAGCAATTATTTGAAAAAGCAAGTATGATTTTGGTACTTCTTGCAGGAACTTCTCCAAGTAAAGGAGATGGAGATACGCAGCCAGCTCTCTTCAATTATGCATGAAGATACCAGGCAAAAGGAGTAAAAGCCTTTTGTTCCTGGCAGTTCTTCTCTTTTTCTCCCTCCAGGCAGGCAAGATTTCTGAATACAGTAATATCAAGCAAGATATAAAGCATCAAAATATGTTTGGACAGACTGCCAACACACCTGAGTTCCTCTGTATAAACACTGCTCTGATCACCATTCATCAATATGGACAATCCTTTGTAATAAACAGGAAGTCCAGGGAAAATTAAAATGATACTAGAAGCTAGTGTTTTGCTTCACAATATGTTAGCTTCCCGTTTTTTTTTCTTATTAAAAGCTTTCAAAAAGTGGAATGCCAAATGTTAGGAGAATTAAAGCAAGTCCATGAAACTCAGATTGCCAAACTGTGACATAGTGGGTTCATTAACATTCCTGTTTGCCATAAACCTGTTAATGCATGCATCATATTTTACTGTAAATAGAGGCAATGGTGTAAACCCAGTGTAATAAATTCTGGACAGGGTTGTTGTTAGGGTTGGAGTTGTTGTTTTGGCCTGGCTGTTCAATTTTTTAAAGTGTTTGGCTTGAATGGGGGAGGGAGAAAGCTACATGGTAAAATTCTTTTTCTCCTTATCTACTAACAAAGTACAGATATGTAAACCTTGTTTTAGTAGAGTGGGGAGGGAATGTGTCATAAAAGAAGAACAAATAACTACTGACATAAGTAGCATTTAATTGATGTCAAAGGTTCTCTTTTAATATCCAATGTAGTTTTTCATTTTAGGTTTTACCTAGCCAACATTAATATGCAGTAATAACTTTTTATTTAATTCCAAATATGGCTATGCAGTCACAACAGCAAGAACTGGCTGTCCAAGAAAGACTATCAGGGCAGGGGGACACTGGCCGTCCTAAAATCTTTGGAACCCCACCAATGTGGGGTTCTTCATTGCATTATATTTTTGCTAATAAAGAAATTGTTTATTTTTCACTGAGTACCCATGCAATTGGGATTGAAAATTAATAAATACCATAAGCAAAATAAATAACATTTACTGATAATTAAAGCTTTTACATTCTTACTTTCTTGTCATTTTCTTTCCAACAGGAAGTTGGAAGCATCATTGGGAAGGTAATGTGATGTACTGTACATTTGAATGCTCATACATGTTCTCTGCGGGCAGAGCTATGCATGTGGGAGGCGATCAGCAGGAGGCTCAAGATTTTGCCTTCTCTTCTTCTTCCTTCCTAGCTAGTTCTTGAGAGAATAAGAGCTGTATAATTAGAGCATGAGAGCTATAATTGGTCAAATAGAAACCTATGTATTTAGCCATCTTCCTTTTCCCTAAATGTAAACTTCGGCTTTCTCCACTGAGTTATTTGCCAATCGGGTTTCTTATTAATAGCAGAAGGCAATAGAGACTAATCAAGAACATCTGCATTCACTTAGATGAAATGTGGGAGGAAAATGCAGATACTCAGATTGGATCTTATGAAATGGTGAGAGCATATCTATAATAAACAAAGGGTCGATAATTGTAGAAAAGCCTGGAACAATATGAATAATTGCATATAGGAGATTGATTTGAAAACATTTTGAGGAAATACTTCTATCAAGGAAATTTTCCTAGCTCACTCTCCAAATAAACTAAATAGGTATGTACATGAGGTCCCTAGGAATCAGGCTCAATTGAATATAACATTTACACCAGTTAAATATTCACACTAATTAACCAATGTTTGAAAATACTTCTGTTACTCAATTTCCTTTGATATAAGTCAGGTTTTGCATCAATCAATCTGTTATTGTTCCTGGTCTGTCACCAGTTAGAAGGATCCCAGAACAAAATATAATTAACATTTATTTTCATTGAAAATAAAAAGCATTGTATTTCACAACAAATATAATGGAATTCTGAGACGCAGCTAATCTAATAAAGCTAATGTCCTGTTACTGTCAAACAATATATATAAATAGTCATTATAAAGCTATAGTTTCAGAGTATCTTGCAAATAAAAATTATATATTTATTTATCTCAACAATGAAATGGTCTTCAAATATTCATATACTGATTTATTACTATTACACCACAGGAGATCATATAGTTGGAGAGAGAGAAAGAGATTTTACTAAAGGTTATTTCAGGAAAATTTTATATACATATCTCTTCATTAAAACAAAAGAGATTGCATCTGGGTTCATAATAAAACAGATAAAATTGATGCCTATTTTTCTGTGAACTAAAACCTACTTTGTATGGCTTCAATCATCACTAACCAAATAATATGCAAAAACAAAAACAATAGAAAATATAGCAATGGAAAAAATGCAATATAAGCAATAAAATATGGATGGCAGATAATCAAAAACTCTTGAACAGGAGTTCTAAAATGTCATTTGGCTAATATACTAATTAACAACTTAGAGTACTCTAGGACATTTCATACTCAATTTCTAGTCAAAACATGTCTCTTTTGAATTGTAAAAATATTTGTTTAACACAAGTCAATAAGAGAAAAGAAGTACATTGAAAGAATTCTGTAAATAATCTGTAAACTGTATGTTGGATTGAAATAACAACTCTAAACCCTCTTGCAGGATATGGCACAATTCCATTTACAGAACTGTATTCCAGAAATAGTTTCCAAAATAAGATTGAAATGTGCATAAGGTTTACTTTTAAATATGAACTTATTCAAAATATCAAAGAATATTCCCACAGTTTAACCATTCTTCCATAAAGTTGGAGATTTATTTTGCAATAAAAAGCATATAATGCGACCATTACCATGTATAATGCCAATTCTATGTATTTTGAAGGAAAGTATGGTTTGGTGAAGTCTAATAAAAATATTTCAGATTGAAACAGGATTATGACTTTAAAGATTTGTTCCTTTCTACAATGAATTAATTTCCAAAATTGTTGAGCTTTGCAACATTGCTACTGTGAATGGGAAAAAAGATCAAATTGTTCATTCAATTTCCAGCATTTTGGAGAAAAGGAGATAATCATTTTAGCAATCATCACTGCAGTGATAAAATCAGTGATTAAAATACTTTAAATTAGTTCTCTCTAAAGATAAAGTTCAGGGTGAACTTAATATCCATTTTCATCTAAATGCTCACTATTCCATCACTATAATTGTATACAAGTTTTGCATTCCTTTAATCATACAGATTTTGAATTCTGAATCAGATAATAGATTATAAATTATGCATATTCAGTATTATGAGTTTCAAGATTTTCATATTCAGTCTAATTTCTCAAAACCCTACCTTGCTTCCAAAATACAACTTTACTGATTGGGCAGTGCTTAACAGTATTACCTAGTTACCATGCAAAAGATAAAAATCTGTATATTATTATGACATTTTAGTTTGTTCTTACAACTGTTTCTTTTCATGTTGTTGTTGCAGAAAGGAGAGACAGTAAAAAAGATGCGTGAGGAGGTGAGCATCATTATCATTCTATAAAATAATATTGGAATAAATGTAACAGTTCCAGAAGCAGCAATTCACAGATAACATAAAAATAGAGACGGGAAGGCTTGAAATTTGTTGACCAGTGGGGGGGGGGGTGTTCATTAGTCACATTCTTTAGCATTGAAAGAAGATTAGCTTCTCTATGACAAAAGTACACATAAACATTTTGAACTACTAGAGAAAACCTGGATCCTGCTCTGTAATTTTTCCTATATAGATATTAAGAAGTTGATCAAATCTGCCCAAGCTGTTCTGAATTTCTAAATGCCTGAACAGAGTTCTTTTCATAGGTCAAAAGAAGTCGTAATCTAAGGCTAATTATACATTGTTGTTTGGCTGCAACCTGAGTTAGATCCTGTGTGGTTTATGTTAGATCAGGGCTTTTCAACCAGTGGTACGGGTACCACCTGTGGTACATTGGCACCTGGCAGGTGGTATGCGACCATCCTAGAAAAGTGGTAGCGGGGGAGAGGAATGAGCTGAACCAGTGACAGCACCACACAAGCCTGAGCGAGAGACGGCTGGAGCTGCAGGGCTGTCAGGGCTCAGCGGAAGCACCAGGATCAGTGCTTCTTCGGGGCTGTCAGGGCTCAGTGGAAGCGCCAGGATCAGCGCCAGGCTCCAGCTGGAGCTTGGTGCTGATCCTGGCGCTTCCGCTGAGCCCAGAAGAAGCGCCAATCAGCTGGAATGTTGCAGCATCTCCAGGGTCTTGTGATTTACATTCAGATGCTTGGCAACTGATTCATATTTATGATGGTCACAGTGTACCAGGGTCATGTGAAGTGACCAAAATGTGCTGCAACCACCCAGCAGACAGGGGGGAATAAAAACCAAACACCCCCCACCCCACCCCCACTGCCAATCCTCAACAGAAATGCTCACAACAATGAAAACCTCAGACAGGAGAAGAGCGCCGCCGGGCGGGCAGGCAGGTGTCTTGCTCAGCTGTGGCTTGGGGGGCACTTTTTTCAGTGCCATTGTAACTTCGAACAGTCACTAAACGAACTGTTGTAAGTCAAGGACTACCTGTACTTCATCATTTTTTTCCTTTTTTGGGGGGGGGGTCATCAAGTTTTTGACACCTTGCTAGGCGACTGGTGGTACTCAGATATTGCCATATCCTAAAAGTGGTACAATGGGTGAAAAGGTTGAAAAGCCCTGATCTAAATGCCCTAGTTGCTCACCGTTTAAGTATGAGCCAGTAGTGTGCTGCAGCTGCCAAAAGCCAACATGGTTCTAGGATATATCAACTGAGGGGTAGCATCAAGATCATGAGAAGTGATAGTACCACTCTATACTGTACAGGTAAGGTCACACTTTGAATACAGTATCCAGTTCTGGTCACCATAATACAAAAAAGATGCTGAGCCCCTAGAAAGAGTGCAGAGAAGAGCAACAAAGATGATAAGAGATCTGGAGGCTAAATCATAAGGTTAAGGGAACTAGGAATGTTTAGCCTAATGAAGACAAGGCTCAGGGGAGATATGATACCAGTCTTCCAATACGTGAAGGGCTATCACAGGGGAAAAAGCATTGATCTATTCTCTATAGCCCCTAGGACAGGACAAGAAGCAATGGGTGGAAGCTTGTCAAAGGGAGATTCAACCTGGAAATAAGGAGGAACTTCCTTATGACAGTGAGAATGATCAATCAATGGAATAGCTTGCTTCCTGGAGTTGTGGGCTCCATCGCTGGAGGTTTTCAAGAAAAGATTGGACAACCATTTGTCCTGCCTTGGGAAGGAAGTTGGTCTAGAAGAGCTCCAAGGTCCCTTCCAGCCCTATGATTCTATGATTCCTCATTTCATTTTGGACAAATGGCTATCCAGTGTTTTTTTCTTGAAAACATCCACTGATAGAGCATCTACAACTTCAGGAGACAGGCTGTTCCATTTTTATTTTATTAATTTTTTTTTTATTCATAGTCAGGAAATTTTGTCTTAGTTCAGGTTTGGATCTCGCAGTGTAACATTTCCATTTACTGATTCTTACCTTTTCCTCAGATGCCAGGGAGAATAAATCTACTGTCTCTTCCCGGTGACATCCCTTTATATATCAGAATACTGCTATCATGTCTCCCCTTAGTTTTCTCTTCTTTAAGCTAAATATAGACCACTCTTTATAGGATCACTTTAATATTTCTTCATGGGGTTTAGTCCCTCACCATTTTTGTTGTTCTGCACTCTTTCCAGTTCCTCAACATCCTGTTTGTATTGTGGCTACCAGAACTGGACACAATATTAAAGGTGTGGTCTGACCAGTGCAGCATAGAGCAATACTATCACTGTCTACCATCTTGATACCATAGATGTACTAATGCAGCCTAAAACTGCATTTGTATTTTTGGTGTCTGCAGCACGTTACTGGCACACCCTTTCTCTGTGGTCTACCATAACCCCCAGATCTTTCTGGCAAGTATTATTGTTAGACCAAGTATCACCTATCTTGTACTTGTGTGTGTATTTAGTCTAAGTGCAGAACCTTACATAAAACAACATTTCAATGGATAGGGCAGAATGTTCTGTTTGTCAAGATCCTTTTGAATTTTGAGCCTGTTTTCAGATGTATTAACAATCCTCCCTCCTAGCTTTGTGTTATCTGAAAATTTTATGGGCTTCCCTTCTATTCCTTCATCTAAGTCATTTATCAAGTGTTGAATAGTACAGGCTCAGGACAGAACCTGAGGTGCCCTATTGCATACCACCCTCCATGTGGACATAGATCCATTAATGATTACCTTTAGCTATGGTTGTTCATTTAACTATGGATCCATTTGGTAATGGGACCGTCTAGCCCAGATTTTTCCAAAATATCTATGGTCTACTTTATCTAATGTCTTATTGAAGTCTGAGTATACTATATTTTCTTTTATTTAGATAGATAGATAGATAGATAGATAGAGAGAGAGAGAGAGAGAGAGAGAGAGAGAGAGATACAGAGAGAGAGATACAGAGAGAGAGAGAGAGAGAGAGATAGTTATAGATATAGATATAGAGATAGAGATAGAGATAGAGATAGAGATAGAGATAGATAGATAGATAGATAGATAGATAGATAGATAGATAGATAGATGATAGATAGATAGATAGATAGATAGATAGATAGATAGATAGATAGATAGATAGATAGATAGATAGATGACGTCAGTAGTTTGGCTGACGAAAGCTCAGTAACTATTTTACTTTCAGGCTTGTTTATATTAAACGGTCCTGCTTATTTTTATCCTGGTGTTCATTTTTCTATATTTTTATTGACATGTGTATGCCCAGGATTCACATTTTTAATGATATTAAGGACAGATATATAGATATAGATATAGATATATAGATATATAGATATTAGTGTACCGCCACCCCTGTAGGAACCACTGAAATCCGCCCCCCCCGGCCTTCTCTTGACCTGGCTGCCGGTCCAAGGGGACTCTCACTTTGGCACCTCTGATTAACAGAGGCACCTAGTGTGGTGATGCTCAGTCACGGTTGGCAGACACTCACACGAGGCGACAATGGTCGATCTCGCTCGGCAGTAGCTCACATGGAATAATGATGGTCAATCTCAGGCAGTCACAGCTTACAAGGGGTGATGATAGTCAGTCCCTGGTAACAGCAACTTGTATATGACAATGGTAATCAGTCCTGGTAACAACAGCTTGCGTAAGTCAATGGTAGTCAGCCCCTGGTAACAGCAGCTTGCGTGGTGTGAAGGTGGTCAATCTCTCTCTGGAACTTGCAGAGACCTCCCTTCTCCACTCTCCTCGTCTCACTCCATGTAATCCTCCCCTTCTCTGCCCCCTTTGCCTCTACCCAGCTTGCTCCAGCAAAGGGAACAAATAAAACTTCCCTGACCTACCCTCTCTATTTCCCTTCGTCTGGCTTGCCCGCAACGAAAAAAAACCAGTAAAAGGCTTCACATACCCCCCTCTCTCTCCCTCTCTTTCTCTCCATCCAGCTTCCCCGCAATGAAAAAACAGTAAAAGGCTTCACTTCCCCCCCACACACACACACACTCTCTCTCTGTGTCCGGCTTTCCTGCAACAAAAAAAAAAACAAGGAAAAAGGACACAAAGCCCCACTCTCTTACTTTCTCTCTTTGCCTGGCTAATTCTTCACTGAACCAACTCCCAACGTCCCAAACCCGCCACCTTCCTTCTTCTTTTTTTCTCTGTCAGTTTCCTCCTCCTTTTTCTTCCCTCCTCAGACCACGCCCTGCCGCCTCATTTCCCTGCTGGATTGGCAGGGCTCCCGCAAAACCTCTCACTGACCCCATTCTCACTACACACTCCCCCCACCCAAATATTCTTTGGTCCCCCAAAGAATTAAAAAACCATTACCGGGAATCTCAGGTGTCCGGAGGTAAATCAGAATTTCATCTAGCAGTGAGTATCACTTCTTCTGTGCTGTGGCCCAGAGCATCATATGACAATCTTCTAATTAGGTGTATCACCCGTCTTGATCTCTGTACTTTGAGCTCGGCAATAATGCGAGGGTCTTCCTCCCATAACTTTCTACCCCCAAAGATCTCCGGGGCTGGAGGCCCATTCTCTAATTCTGGCAGTTCTGGAGCAGGAATAACTGGGCCTATCTCTATAGACTCCTCTAGCCCTGGGGCCTCTGAAACTAATGGCACTTTCTCCTGTCCCGGCAGCTCCCCAGACTGCTCATCCACCTCAGGTTCTCTGAGAGCTTCTCCCCATTCCCAAGCTTTAAGTACAGACTCAGGGGCATCTGGTCTAAGCTGTTCAAGCCCCACCTCAGTATCTAATACAGGGGGAGTGGCTCCAATGTCTTCCAATGACCGCAACCAACCCATACAACCCTCTTCTTCTTCAGAGTCCTCCTCCTTCCACGGGTGGATCGGGTTGTGCTCAAGTCTCTGATCTTCTCCCTGTTGAGCAAGGTTCAGTTGCTTTTGCAACAGCTGGCTGAGAGACTTGTATTGCCTTGTTTAAAGGCAATAAATGATTTCAATGCCATGCTTTCAATGGCCCTGAGCTCCCTTCTGGTCGAATCCGATATACTGGCAATTCCTGTAACTTCTCACTGACAATGTATAGCTGAGAACCCATCGATCTGCCAGTTTATGCTTCCCAGGGAGGCCCAGATTTCTCAGTAATACCTGATTGCTAGGTTGCAGATCCTGAACTCTCACCTTCAGGTCATAGTTCCTCTTATTTCTCAAACCCCTGTAATGACCAAAGCTCTTTCATATGTCATCTTCAAATTCCTCCTCAACCTGTCTATATAATTACAATGTGACCTAAATGAGGTCTCATCCATTGAAATGCCAAATGCTATATCTACTGGCAGTCAAGCCTCCCTGTCAAACATCAGTCGATATGGAGAATACTCAGTAGCATCATTTTTCATGCTATTATATGCGTGTACAACGGTAGAAATATATTGTGTCCAATGTTGCTTCTGTTTTGCGGTCAGCGTCCCCAGCATATCAGGAAGGGTACGATTGAACCTCTCAGACTGTGGGTCTCCTTGTGGGTAATAAGGGGTAGTGCGTGACTTTTGAATGCCCAGTATGTCCAATAGTTGTTTGACAAGCCTGCTTTATAAATCTCTACTTTGGTTGGAATGTATGCACTGAGATAGCCCATAGTGTACAAAGAACTTCTCTACAAGTACTTTGGCTACCATAGTGGCATGCTGATCCTTTGTTGGGAAGACTTGTGCATAATGAGTGAAATGATCAGTCACAGCCAATACATTTCCTCGTCCACTTGTATCCAGTTCCAGGCAGAGAAAGTTGATGCAAACTAGATCCAGGGGCCCATAGCTTTGCAGATGGCCCATCAGTGCAGCCCTGGAAGGTAAGGTCTTTC
The DNA here is from genome assembly GCF_001527695.2 of Protobothrops mucrosquamatus. Classification (NCBI taxonomy): domain Eukaryota; kingdom Metazoa; phylum Chordata; class Lepidosauria; order Squamata; family Viperidae; genus Protobothrops; species Protobothrops mucrosquamatus. The sequence goes on along the minus strand of NW_015386275.1, from coordinate 1,196,069 downwards.
TTTGGATACAATGCAGACAGGATCGACAATAGTCCCCAACCTCTGTCTTCATACAAGGCCAATAAAACCGGTCCCTCACTAGCTTAAAGTTCTTCTCTGGCCCCAGATGTCCATGTTTGTCATGTAGCGCAGTCAACACTGCCTCCCTATGCTTTTCTGGGAGCAAGAGTTGCCACTTCTCTTCAGGCCCATCAGAAAGGCCTTTCTGATAAACCATACCATTCCGGAGCTGTAAGCGGTCCCACTCCTTATACAACACTCGATGGGTCAGTAAGTAAAACCTCTCGCTGACCACTTTTCAAAGCTCTTTCAGACAGGCCACAAAGGGTCTTCTGCCTGATCTCTTTTCAAATCTTTCTTAGTCAGACCAAATATACCCTCCCCTCTAACTTGAATGGGGTTACAATACAATTTAGGAACACCTGCATTAGTGACTCCTACCGCCTCTGCCCCAATTGCTCCTCAAACTCGGTGCTCGAGCCCCTGATACAATGCTTGAATACCATCAGAGGTCAGTTGGACCCATTCTCCAACATGTACCCCCTGATCATGAAGTCTCCTCGACAGGGCATCTACATTCCTGTTCCTCACACCCGGATGGTACCTCAGGCTAAACCTGAATCCGGAAAGGGCAGCTAGCCACTGATGCCCCATGGCATCGAGTTTGGCATTTGTGAGCAGGTACGTGAGTGGGTTTTGTCTGTCTTAACCTCGAACTCTGCCCCATATAGGTAGTCCTTTAATTTATCTACTACCACCCACTTGTGCCAAAAATTCCAGCTTATGGGTGGGATAATTCTTTTCAGCTACAATTAGTCCCCTGCTGATGTATGCAATGGGCTTCAGATGCTTGTCATGCTCCTGATACAATACCCCCCCCAAGAGCATTCCAACTAGCATCAACATGTAGTTCATACGGCCAGTTATGATCTGCATAAGCCAAGACGGGCATTTGTAAGCCTCCATTTCAGCTTGTCAAAGGCTTGCTCACACTGCCCAGTCCACTCTGCCTGAATAGATTCCTGAGACTTCCTGGGTCCCTTATTTTGATGGGCCTGATTCCGACGACCAGGTGCATCTTCTACCTCTTCATTCTTTAACAAATCATTAAGAGGATGAGCTATCTTTGCAAACCCTTCAACAAACCTCTGATAGTATGAACAGAACCCCCAAAATGATCGCAGTTTGGCCACATTTTGGGGTTTAAGCCAGGAAACAATGGCCACAAGTTTGGCGGGGTCAGTTGATACCCCTTCTGCAGAAACAACATGACCCAAATATATAACAGATAGTTGGTAAAATTGACATTTCTCCAATGACAGCTTCAACCCTTCCTCATAGAGCCTTGTCAATACCTTCTCCAAACGCTCCTCATGCTGTTCAAGAGTCTCACCAAAGACAATAATATCATCTAGGTAGACTAACACCTCTATCAAGTTCATGTCCCTCACAGTCTGCTCCATAAGCCTCTGAAAGATCACCGGGGGCCCTGATAACCCTTGAGGCATTCAACTGAATTCATAAAACCCCAAGAGACAGATGAAAACAGTTTTCTCTCTATCTTCTGGATGCATGGGAATCTGAAGATAGCCACTCCTTAAATCCAGCACACTAAACCACTTTGCCCCTGATAAACATTGCAAAGCATCCTCTATTCGAGGGGTTGTGTACTGATCTGGAATGGTCCTCCGATTAAGAGTGCGATAGTCTATACACATTCTCAAGAATCCATTCTTCTTCCGGACCACCACTATGGGGGAGGCATAAGGACTTTGAAATTCTCTGATGATCCCAGTCCTCTTCAACTCCGCTAAATGCTCTCTAAGATCATTTAAGTCACTCAAGGGAATCCACAGGGATCTCTCTCGAAAGGGCTTATCTTCCTGCAAACGGTTTACATGTTGAGCGCTCCTAGAACAGCCCACGTCAAACTCATCTTTTGAGAACAGGGGTTGCCACCTCCAAAGATGGTCTCTAGCCCTCTCTCGCCACTCTTGGGAAAGCTGCATGTTCTTATGATAGAACTGATCTGTTAAAACCTCACCCTCAGTTTTTTCCCTAGTATCAGGAGGCACAGTTGGGGTGGCTGGGCTCACCTGTCCCAACAACATCTGATCTCTCAACCTCACAGGGAGGTTTGTAATATTCTGGACTCCAACTGAAATCTGTCCTCTGGCCTTTGTAGAGACTACCTCTGGAATTACCACCACTCCGGCATTCTGCCTTCTAGGATTGGATTCAAGGATGAGGTAAGGGCCTGGCTGTTCCCAGTCTAATCTAACAGAGGCCCACAAGCATGCCACCTCCCCTGGTTGTAGTATCCTGTTCGCTCAATCTAATTTCCACAATCGCCCCACCCCCTCTGCCAGGGCCTGTTGCTCCCGCATCAAATGTCGGTATGCTGTCTGCAGTGCGGGATGCACATCCCCTATAACCGTTTCCTATTGGGACAATCGGGGTGAGCAAACGCCTAACTAAGTTGGTATTCATCCCCATAATCAATGAGCCCTGACTAGCTCCTGGGGGGCGGGTACACACTATGGCCAAGCTGTCAAAAATCTCTATATACCCAGCAACAGAGGGTCCAAATGTTAGCTGTATGGGCAGGTACCCCTCATATGAGAACCTCTCGGTTCCAATACCCCAAATCTTCAAATTGCCCAACTTCTATATGGGTATATGTGTCAGGTGCCTATCATAAAAATCCCGATATAATAATGTCACTTGTGCACCCGAATTCAAGAGGGCCCTCGTATAAATACCTTCCACTTGTACTGGCACCATTGGAGAGGGGCCCACCAGCTGTTTAGGAATTTTGGCAGTGAGAGACACAGCATTTGGTTCAACGGTCCATACCTGAGTCCCCAAAGACTGTTGCTGGGGCCCTATCACTTTGACTTCAGAGGGTTCTAAGATATTTTTATTTATTTATTTATTTAACTCTAACTTATATGCCGCCCTTCTCCCCCATGGGACTCAGGGCGGCTCACAGCATATTAAAAACAACACAAAACATTTCCCTATAAAAGCCAATTAAAAACCAAATATTTGTAGCTGTGTCTTGTTTAAAATCATTAAAATTGTCCCTATTTAAAAATTCACCCTAGGTCAGTCCCGCTTGCTGAAAAAGCCAAGT
>NW_015386275.1:1185031-1192469 GCF_001527695.2 Protobothrops mucrosquamatus | reverse complement strand
ATTTGGAGGCAAACCACCCATTGCCACCCATGAGGCCATCATCCTGGTTAAGTTTGATATCTGAGCTTGCATAGTTGTCAGCCTCTCCACCCTTCCTCATTTCCATGCCTGGGGGCCATCCTGATGATAAATCGGCTGTAGCCTCTTTGGCCTCCTCTACCACTTCTGTCACCCTAACTCTCCTTATGAGCTCACAATACCCCCAGATACTCCCTTTAGCTTCAGTCTTTATTTGATTTCAGACTGGATCCGAGGCTAAAGCACCCCGGGAAAGTTGCTCCATCCGGGCTTGCTCCACATCAGTTGGATCCAGCCCCCCCTTCTACAACCTGGTATAATAATTTGTTCAGCCATCTTATATACTCAGACAGCTTTTCGCCTCTCTTTTGATACATATGCTCAAAGCAAAACAGTAAGCTAGAAACTGTTTCAGCAAATTTGTCATGCAATAGGGAGAGGTAGTCACATACAGTAAAATGCCCTTGGCTCAACGTTAGACTTCTGATAGCTTCTGCAGCAGGGCCCTTTAAACTTTCTCTGACCCTCTGCTTCTTTTGAGCATCTGGTATATCCCACTCTTCAACTGCTTGTACTGCCTGCTCCATCCAGGTTTCATATTCTTCTTCCACTCCAACAGCACATAAAAATGGGAAAAGTCCCAGTCCATCCTTGTGTCCACCACATATACCCTCTGATCAGGGACAAGGGTCCTCAATGTCTGTAGAATTCACTCTTCTGGCCAAACATCATCAGGGACATCAATTACTACACTCGACTTTACTTCACTATTCTGGTCCTCACATCACTTAGTAACAGTGGTGGAGTCCATTTTGCTCATTTGACTCCTATCCCTATGTGAGGCTACCCACCCTCCCTCTAAAAAGAGAAAAGGCCAGACAGGAAATCCCGGACGAGCCCCCATGTGTAGCACCACCCCATAGGGACCACTAAAGCCCCCCCTGGCCTTCTCTTGACCTGGCTGCCAGTCCAAGGGGTCTTTCACTTCGGCACCTCTGATTAACCGAGGCACCTAGTGCAGTGATGCTCAGTCATGGTTGGCAGACACTCACACAAGGCAACAATGGTCGATCTCTCTTGGCGGTAGCTCACATGGAATAATTATGGTCGATCTCAGGCAGTCACAGCTTACAGGGGGCGATGGTAGTCGGTCCCTGGTAACAGCAACTTGTATACGATGATGGTAATCAGTTCTGGTAACAGCAGCCTGCGTAAGTCGATGATAGTCCATCCCTGGTAGCAGCAGCTTGTATATGATGATGGTAATCAGTCCTGGTAACAGCAACCTTCATAAGTTGATGGTAGTCCATCCCTGGTAACAGCAGCTTGCGTATGACAATGGTAGTCAGCCTCTGGTAACAGCAGCTTGCGTGGTGTGAAGGTGGTCAATCTCTCTCTAGAACTTGCAGGGACCTTCCTTCTCCACTCTCCTCATCTCTCTCTGCCCTCACTCCACATAATCCTCCCCTTCTCTGCCCCCTTTGCCTCTTCCAGCTTGCTCCAGAGAAGGGGAAAAATAAAACTTCCCTAACCTACCCTCTCTATTTCCCTTCGTCCGGCTTGCCCGTAATGAAAAAAAAAACAGTAAAAGGCTTCACCTCCCCCCCACTCTCTCTCTCTTTCCCTCTCTCTCTCCGTCCAGCTTGCCCACAATGAAAAAACAGTAAAAGGCTTCACCTCCCCCCACTCTCTCTCTCTCTCTCTCTCCCTCTCTCTTTCTCCCCCCTCTCTCTCTGTTCAGCTTGCCCGCAACGAAAAAACAAAGAAAAAGGACACAAAGCCCCACTCTCTTACTCTCTCTCTTTGCCTGGCTAATTCTTCACCAAACCAACTCCTGATTCCCAAACTCACCACCTTCCTTCTTCTTTTTTTCCCCGTTGGCTTCCTCCTCCTCCTCCGAGCCACGCCCCACCACCAGCCCAACAGCGGCTGCCGGAGCTCCTCATTTCCCTGCCGGATTGGCAGGGCTCCTGCAAAACCTCTCAGCCGACCCCATTCTCACCCCAGCTCCGTTACATTAGTTTTTATAGGATTAGGAATAAGGTGGGGTCGGGATTGGGGTTGGGATTTGGGTTAGGGTTAGAGTTGGGGTTGAGGTTAGGGTTTTTTCAAATAACATTCTCAATATTTAGCAAACAGTATAATGTCTGGGTTCATGTGGTTAAAAAAACAATGAGTAATGTTTTTAAAAGAAGGGTTTCATCTTTATTGGGTTATGATCTGCCCAAACATAAATTTCTATCTCAATTTTTTCTATCATCATATTAAGTTCCAAAGGTGTTCATATCATATCAATTCTAGACCATGATTTATGTCTATTTGAGCAAAATGTATATTGTAATTTCTTTGGATTTTTCTCTCTCCATGTATCTTGGATACAGAGTTCTTCTGTCATTTTTGAAAACTCTTTAGGTAATATATTTCCTCCTTTCCTCCCTTGTTTAGCACTTTTATACTCCAAAGTTCCATCTGTTATTGCATTAAAGTCTCCCATTATACAGAGATTTTGATAGTTCAATTCTAATATATTTATGTAATTTTTGGTAAAATTGTTTATCATTTGGTGCATATATTGCTACCATCAATATCTGTTTCTGATCCATCATTATTTCCACCATTAATATCCTCCCCTCTCCATCTGCATAAATTTGTTTAGGGTTCATCGTTTCTTTAATGTATAGAGCTATTCCTCTTTTCTTTTGAAGTGCTAATGCAAAGTGAAGTTTACCAATTTTCAGTTGTTCTAACAACTTATAGTGTTCTTTTAATATGTGTTTCTTGGAGGCAAATTATATCCATTTTTAATTTTTGTAGTCGTATAAAGAATGTTTTCCTTTTTGAGGGAGAATTTAGTCTATTTATATTCATTGACAAAATCCCACTCTCCTTCTACATCTCTTTCAATTATATCTAGGTCTTAATCTTCTAGTCGATCTTATCTGTCTCTGATCTCTTGGTCTTGCTCCTTCTTCTGTGTATGTGTTTTTAACTTCTTCCTCCTCTCTTGGTTTGACTGCTTCTTCTACTGCCATTTCTTCCTGTTTCTTTGTTTCTCTCTTTGTACCAGATTCAAAATCACCTCCTTCCAGAAATGCTCTATGGTTGTCGTAGAATTCCATTGCTTTAGGTGGCGTATCCAATCTATATCTTTTCTTATCCCATTAGATTAAAATCCCTTCTGGAATCAGCCATCTGATATTCACTTCTTTTTCAATTAATTTCTAGTTAGAAACTAGTATTCTCTTCGGGATTCTCTTATTCTCCTTGGGATTTGTTTGAGGCCTACTATTTCTTTTTCTTTTTATTTCAAAGGTTCATCTCTTACTCTTCTCAGAATCTCGTCTCTTATAGATCTTTTGAGAAATCTAACATGTACTTCCCTGGGGACTTTATTTCTTCTGGCATAGTTTGAGTTGACTCGATAGATCTGATCTAGTTCTCCTTCCATTTCCTGTTTCCTAATTCCTAATGCATCTGCCAATAATTCCGTTATCAAGTCTAGGAGATCCTCTTCCTTATCTTCCATTATATTTTGAAATCTTAAAAAATATGAGGCTCCTTCTATCTCTATCCCAGCTATCGAGCCTTCTAGTTCTCCATTTATTTGCATCAATTTCTGATTTTCATCTTTTAAGACTTCTAATTTCTGTTCAACCTCAGTTGATTTATCTTCTATTTTTTGGATTCTTTGTTGGTTATCTGTAACTGTCTGTTTAAAATTTTCAAATTGAGAGTCCATGTTATTAATTTTTTGATTCATTTTATCAAGATCACTTTTCATCTCCTCATGGTTTCTTGTTGTAGCCGCCATATGAGTAATGATTGCCTCTTGAAGTGCTTGTAATGTCGCTTGAGTTTCCTTTTGGAAGTTATTAGCCTTTTCTTGTTGGAGCATTATATCAATTGATCTCTGATAAACTGGACTTGCAGAAGCAGAAGTTCCTTTTTTTCCAACTTTAGATAGATTGGGGATGCTTATTTTTATCTTTTAATCATACTTTAAAATCCACCAAGTAAATCAGAATTTGTAATCCAATAGTCTCCCAACAAATAGGAGAGGTAAATAATAAAAAAATAGTAATAAAAAAAATAAAAATAAAATAAAAATAAATAAAAAATAAAATAAAAAAATAAATAAAATAAAATAAATAAAAAAAGCAAAGTTAAATGTAGTTCTCAGTTTTGCCACTAGATGTCATTAGATGTTCATTCCCACCAAACTTTAAAAAGTTAAAAAGTTAAAATCCAATGGTTTCCAAACAAGGAATAAAAAAAAGATTTATAAATGCAAAAGTTTCCCAAATTATCCTTCTTTTATCCCTCAATTGTCTTCAGAATATTGTTATAAGTCAGTTTTAATTTCCCCAAGCTTAAATCGCCACTTCTAGTTCAGGAGGGAGGGGTAGAGAAAAAATCCCCCCCTCCCTAAAGCTTGGGGATTTCTTGCTTTTGAGTGCTTTTTTCCAGAACTGGTAGTTTTTGCTTGTACAGAGGTAAGAAAAGTAGTCTCAGTTAGATCAGCTGTTTTGCTTTCCGCTTGTTAGTATTCGTTGTCTCCAACAATCAGCTGCTTCTGGCTGACCACATGGGTGCGGTCAGCCTTTCTTCCTGCTGGTCCCGAGGGCTACTTTGGATCAAACAGGTCAGCTACCGCTGGCCCACAATCTACAAAGTTTCTCCCTTTGGCTAGTCGCTTGTACGGGGCAACTTTCAGTCCTATTGGACCCCCCCCCCCAAAGCTGGTAGAAATCGGGCTTGGGGAACGGAGCTTCATTCCCCTGCGCCCGTGTTGCAGCGATGTCATCGGAAACTCCCTCAAGTATACTATATTTTCAACATCCCCATATGTATGACGAGATGTGATCTCTCAATTATAGAGTGGAGCACGAATCAATATCTCAGAAGGAAACTGTCCAGAAAGGATTGTGACCATTACAGGCCCTACTGATGCCATCTTCAAAGCATTTGCAATGATTGCTTATAAATTTGAAGAGGTAAGAAACATCTAAGGAAATGTTTATTTTCTACTGACTCTTTTTTGGGAAAAACTCCTCAAAATGCTTTTTTAAAAAAAAATATTATAGGAATAGTGACAATTGGTACATATTCACCAGACTTATCATTTCATTATGGTTTGGTTTGGGATCTGTCTGGAATCAAGAATGGTCCTAATAAATACCCCTACCAGAGAATTTGTTGTGATATAGGTATATCAGGATATGTCAGATTGAAAAATATTTGTTCACTCAATTATACAGCCATTTTTTCAGGAGATTAGCATTGCAAAATAACATTAAGGTAAAGGTTTCCCCTGTCTAGTCATGTCCAACTCTATGGGGCAGTGCTCATCTCCATTTCTTAGCTGTGGGAGCCAGCGTTGTCTGAAGACATTTCTGTGGTCATGTGGCCAGCCTGACTACAGCATGGAATGCTGTTACGTTACCACCAAAGTAGTAACTATCTATTTGCATTTGCATAGTTTTGAATGGCTAGGTGGGCAGGAAATGGGGCAAGTCATGCAGTGCTTGGGTCTTGAACCCAGGCTGTCAGCTTTCCAACTGACAAGCTCAGCGCCTTTAACCACTGAGCCATCAAGCTCTTTAATGTACTAGGGACATTAATACAAAATAGTTCTTTTAATTTGTTCATATTCTGTTCCTTTGACATTGTCCTAAATGTGTAATAATGGTAATGATGAAGAAGTATTGTAAAATGTAAGATACAAATTTCCTAGATGTAAAAAATCTGCTGGTTTTAACAACTTAGGCAGAAGAAAACCAATTCTATTTTCCTATTTGCTCATTCACAGTTCCACAATGTGATAAAAATGCTTGGTTCATTCTAATAAAGTACCATTCTAACTTCCTCCTTCCCTTCCTTCCCAAAGGATATAATCAACTCAATGAGTAACAGCACAGCTACAAGTAAGCCACCAGTTACATTAAGGTTGGTTGTACCAGCAAGCCAATGTGGATCATTAATAGGCAAAGGAGGCTCCAAGATTAAAGAAATCAGAGAGGTAAGTCTCTGATTTCCCTATATGCAGAGAAAGTTATTTTCTATGAGAAATAAAAGAAAGACTGATCTTTAAACCTCTCTAATTCATAAATCTACATGAAGTCAATTGTCATAAAGTGAAGCAGGAATCACTGAAAATCTTCATGTCTTCTGAGGGCAAGAATTTCCACTTACAGAAAATTTCATTTGGCCACAATCTATTTAAGTTCATCTGTGCTGAATTGAAATGGTGTTAATATTGATGACAAAACTACAATTATAAATATATTATTTATATGTTAAAAGAAGTAAATAAATTAGCTGGACATTCTCTGGGAATAACTGCCCTCCAGCTGTTCCATTCTGTTTTATATAACACTGTTGTGGAACCAGCAAAAATACAATACTAGTAATTTAATTTTATTTATTTGTCTAAATTTGTTAAGGCTATCCATTCTAGTAAAATTTGGGTGATTTACAAAATCTAAACCGATAGTTAAAACAATGAAAAGTGTAAAACAAAATGGAAAGTCTGGCTTAAAAACAGCCATAAAAACAGCCAAGAAAACGTAATAGGAACCCCACAAACACATTAACCCCAGACCTGGAAACAGAGCCAGGTCTTAAGGGCTTTCTGTAACCACAAGAGAGGGGGTGCCATTTGTCTCTTGGGGGGGATGCTGTTCCAGAGGGCAGGAGCAGTGATGGCCAATTGTCTACAATGGCTGCATGAGACAGTTGCCTGACTCTGCCTAATGGTATGGCTAGCCCAGGTTAGCAGAGTGATTTTTGATGATTTCAGATAATATACAATTAAAACATGGACAAAAGTATATTGCAATAGTTATTCTATGATTTATAATCTTCTGTTTGGATTTTATGTTTAAAATTGTCTAGAAAATAAAATTGATCCAAAATGAGCAGTAGACAGTAATCTGAGAGTGGCTAATCTGATCATGTTAATACTAATCCATTGAAATCTGCCATGGATGTCTGTCCATTTCTAGATTCAATTCAAAGGCCTGGATGGTTTAATCTCTAAAGCCAACCAAAGGGTATTGGACCAGGTTACTGAAGTAGGATAGTATCCTACCCTCTCAATTCATTGTCCAAGGTTTTCATTGAGCTGCCTCCATGCCTTGGTCACTGAAACAAGGAAGGAAGGTGGGGTAGTTACTTTGTGCTTATTAAATGCCAACCTGAAAGAGGCAAACTTGATGCCTATATTCATATCTTTTTAATGCCAAATTTATCACTGTGTTTTATTTTTTATTTTACTCATGCGCTGTTCCTACTCTAACCTATTAGCAACACCGCTGTTTATCCATTATTTAGTTACCTTTTATTTTAATTTTTTATCATTTCCCAGAGAATGTTGGTTCTTATAGATTTACACACATACACACACACACACACACACACA
>NW_015386275.1:1134033-1184931 GCF_001527695.2 Protobothrops mucrosquamatus | reverse complement strand
GAAAGGGCAGTGACCATCTCAGGGACCCCCGATGCAATTATCCAGTGTGTCAAACAGATCTGTGTGGTGATGCTGGAGGTACAGTTTGTAACAATAGGGGTAATGTATAAAAGGAACATATGTAAATAACTGAAGAATTGATAGTTATTGGTTCTTGCCTACTCAAGCATTCAACCAATCTTGGGTTCAAAACAGCTCTGGATGGCTACATGAGAAAGTAATTCTGTGAAGATTTAGGGTAAAATAGTAGTTCAGGAAGACAGAGTGTGGAGGCTTGCAATACCTACTAGCCCATTTGGTTTATATTGTCATTAAATATACTTTAATTATAAAAGATGCAGTGAGATATGTTTTTGCAGATTTAATATGAAACAATTATATTCGCCAAAAGCCTAAAGAAACAGGAATGAAAAGAGGACTGCGTTAATAATATTATTTCTATTTTTCTAATTCATCAATTTCTTAGTATTATTTGTATTCTTCAACTCTCAAGGATATTTCTAGCATCAGACCAGTACATTTGTCTCCATTCTCTACTTTCAGATGAAAACTCTCTTGATTTTAAGCACTTTTATCCAAAAATAAAACAAACATTAATATCTGTTAGGTGATGTGCTGTGGAATTATCAACAGAATGTATTTGCTAGCATATGAAAATCTAGAAACAAAAATGGGCGTTGATAATATTGGATTAAGTGGGGGTTGTAGGTGCATTCACGTTTATGAAAAGATTTTGAAGAAATCAGTGCAAGGGCAGATTCCTGGTAGCTGAAGTTAATGAGCAATTCTAGCTGCAATAATAGCAAGGTGCTTAAACTTCACTGAAATCAAAAAAGGGGCTTTCCCATTGTATCCAAAAAAGCAAGTGCTTTATCTTTTTTTCATTGCAGATTTTCAAGGTAACATTTCATGAATATTTCAGCTAAGAAAGTACCTAGATCCTTCTCCAGCATGTAAATTTTTTCATGTAATTAAATAATCTTTCTATGTATGACTTAATTATGCTCCATTGGCTCCAGGCCAGGGTTCATTATTTCCAGAATTCTGTTTTACGTTTTTCTTCATGAATTTCACTGTATTGAACCTTACTGGTGAAATTAATGGTTGCTACACTTGGTATTGTTTTCTGATCCTGCTACAGTCTTAGACATGTCTTCTCAGAATATCCAAATATTGTGACTTGCATATGCAGCATCAGAAGTCACATTCATTCTAAATATTAGGAAGGAATTGAAAAATCAAACTATAACCATTGCATATGCAAGTTTTGAAAGAAAGTAAAAGTGATTCAAATTAATATGCAATACATGAGAATATAAATAAGGTTCACACAGTTAGATTTGACTGCCATGTGGAGGAACAAATGTTAATCCAACAATAAGTAACTTTAGCACAGGGATGTGCAATTCTTTATTGGCTTTTGAGTAGTAGTTAAAGGCAGCACTGCCCCCCAAAGTAGCAAATAAAGCCAGCATGGAAACTTAATTTGATTTTATTTCTAGGTAAATGTCATTAAATACACTTACTATAGTTACTTTCCAGTCATATATTTAGTCATTTTCTTCTTCTCCCTTATTTAAAAATTAGAATTGGGTAATAATTTTTGAAAGTCTCAGGAAGCCACATTCATGCCTTTTGGCTGCCACACCAGATTGGTGGCTCTTTGGGGAAAAATGAAGTGGGTGAGTGAGCTATATTACTAAATTATTTGCAATAGTTTTTAAAATGTATCTTGTGATTGTCCAAAAATACTAAAATAAAAGGGGCAGCTTCGTGGCAGCAGAAAAAAAATGGAAGACATAATTTGGACAAAGGCTCAGAGGAAGCTCTTGGAAGTGGTCTTCAGAGGGCTGGAAACCTTGCAACCCTACAGTCCCTCTGCTGCTGTCTTAAGCAGGTCATCAATGGAAAGGAGAGCCTTTAACTTGTGTCCAGCAATCCCAAGGCAAATGAACATCTGGCCACAATTAATGATCCACTAAATGATTCTACCTTTAGTTTCTGGTCTGGTAACAAAACCTTGCAGAGTTAACTTTATCAGTTCATATTCAGTATGGTTTGATTTGTACATGTTCGGTTGCCCTCTAACACTCTTTTTGCTACCGTTTCAGGAAATGTGGTCTAATGTTCTCTCTCCCTCTCCTTGTCCCTTTTCCTAGTCCCCACCAAAAGGTGCCACCATCCCCTATCGCCCAAAGCCTGCCTCCACCCCTGTCATTTTTGCAGGTGGTCAGGTAAGAGCCGACCCACTTGCAGCCTCCACTGCCAACCTCAGCCTTTTACTGCAGCACCAGCCGCTGCCTGTTAGTCCACTCAGGTTTTGTTGCCTTTTCACTTGCATGGTGTCATCCCATTCCCGTTACACCAGGACAAGTGGACTCAAAGCTCTTTGTTTGCAAAGTACTGTGGGTAGCAACTAAATAAGCAGTATGAATACCATCTGGTGTAACAAAAGGAAATAGGGGTCTCAATCACACAAGGCAGACTCTCCCCAGTCTTTGCTGAAATCACAAGACAACAAATATTATCAACTAAGATCTAGAACAATAGATATATGTAAGCTGATTTTACATAAATTCATCACCCATAAATATAGTTGGGAGTTGGCTGACCTTACAAAAAGGCAAGGATACTTTATAAAATATCATTTAGAAAGAATTCAAAGGTTGCAGTACATAGCAAATGGTCTGTCAACTTTTTCTAAGAAAATAATTGGGAGGAAATATCCACCAAATATGTCACATTATCTATTACACTATGACCTTTACACAGTATTTTAGTAAAATGCTGGCAAATAGAAGGAAAGTAATTCCTGTTTATCTTGTCCTAAAGTTTCATAAGCTTATGTTTATTTTTACATTCAGTATTACATAATTTATTTACCTGTCAGTATTCATGAAGCACGTGTAAAGTAAAAAGATACTTCAGGGAATCAGAGAACGTAAGATTTGGAAGAGATCTTGGAAATCATTTAGTGAAGTCCAAACTTCCAGTTCAGGAATCCACTATGTAAAGTGCTCCCACTTCTGTTCAAAGACCTCTGGTAAAGAAGCCCATCATCTACCAATTCAGTCACTTTCATTGTTGAACATTAGAAAATTCTTCCTGCTCTCCAACCTTGCCATTTAAACCTATTATTTCTTTTTCGATCTTCTGAAGTGCCTCCAAATCTGCACTCTCTTCCCAACAAAATGGCAACCCTTTTATCATGTCTTCCTACAGTTTTCTCTTCTGCAAGCTCAACCTACCAGTGCCTCCAACTGTTCCTTACTTCCAGGTCCTCAATCATCTCTGTTGTTCTTCTCAACACATGCTCAGGTTTGCCCATTTCTTTTCTGAAATGCAGTGACCTGAACTGAATGCAGTAATTATCAGAGAATAGAGAGGAAGAATTGTTTCTCTTGATTTAGATGCTACTTCTGCTGATGCAGTCAAGTACTATATTAACAATTTTGGCATCACATTGTTTTATGTCATGTGCCAACACACTTTTTTTTTTTGCCATACTGCTATCCAACTCCTGGTCCATGCCAGCAACTGGTCCGCACAAACAAGCAAAGCCCCATCTGTGGGATGCAGACAGCACACAAAACCATGCACCCTCTGGTCCGTGGAAAAACCTCTCTCCACAGAACTGGTCCCTGGTGCCCAAAAAGTTGGGGACTTCTGCAATATAGTCCCTCTATCCTATACTTGTGCCTTTAATTTGCATTTATCCTTGTTGAAATTCATTTTATTGGTTCTCCCCATTTTTCCTGCCTGTCAAAATTCTTGTGACTCTTGGTATTTTTCCATAAGGTATCCCTTCTATATTTAAATATTTATTAATTTATTTGTATCTCGCTTTTATTTTTTTACAAATAACTTAAGGCAGTAAACATATCCAACACATCTTCTTCCCCCTATTTTCCCCACAACTACCCTGTGAGGTGAGTTGGGCAGAGAGACAGGAACTGGTCACTCAGCTGGTTTTCATGGCTAAGGGGGGACTTGAACTCATGGTCTCCTGTTTTCTAATCTGGTGCCTTCACCACTAGACCAAACTGGCTCTCAAATATATTGAACAGAATTGAGTCCTGCAGTTCACCACGTTGACATTACTTTTCAAATGATGGGAAACCACAAGTATACAGTTGTTGAGTACAATTATTCAACCAGTTCTGTAATCTACTAATGGCAACATAGTCTAGCCCTCATTTTTCCATCTTCTCTACTAAAATTTCATGGGAGACTTTGTTGAATGTTTGCTGAACTCAAGATGCATTACTACAGCATATCCCCATGACCAACTAAATGGTTAGTAAAAAAAAAAAAAAAAGATCAGGTTGCTGAACCTCATAATTCTTGATAGGCTTCTGCTAGCTTTCCAAGCACTGCATTCTTTCCTAAATGCTCACAAAATGCTTAATAATCTATTCCAGAATTTTTCCAGTTTCAATATCAGGATGACTAATCTAATTCCTCAGGTCCTCCTTTTTTCTTTTCTGAAGATATCAGCATTTGCCAGCCTCCAATTCTCTAACAAAGTGCCTGTCCTGCTCCATATTTCTATTTTAACACAACAGAATAACATTGAGACAGCCTCTTTTTCTTCAGATCGAGGAGGCCCACTGCCAGGAAAAAATGGTAGAATAATCAAAAATCTTTTTACTGCTTTCAACTTCCCTTGTGAGCTGAAGTTAACTTTTGCAATTTAAACTTGATTTCTTTCAGCAAATATTAACTACTTGCTAATACTTCTTGGAAATTACAACCCACTTTCTGTTTTCTATATATTTTATCTTCAACATTTAGCTTAGTCAAAATTACCCAATGTACCCACAACAGTTTTCTAAGCTGCCCATTTCCCCCCCTCATTGGAATGATGTATTATTGTATTTCCAGTGCTCCTCTTCCTGTACTTCCTTTGACCTAAGGATTCCTGTCAATGCAATCAGAGTCAGCATTTCTCTCAACTTGTTGAAATTAACTTTTAGTGTACTGTTATGTCCTGGGCTGTGATTGACACAGCGGGTGCAGGAAGCTGCAGAGAGACCCGGGCAGACCATGTGACTGCCCGGGCCAGACAGGCTGTCTCCAGCCTATTGCGCATGCGCAAGGCGGGAAAGATACATTGCATTGATTGGTTGATGCTACTCCCTGCAAGGGGGTATAAAAGGGATCCGCATCATTTTGTGTTGTTCTGTTGGAAATTAAATAAAGAAGCAACTGTTGTTACTCCTGCCTCGTCTCAATGCCTTACCAATGCACAGAACAGAACATTGGCGATGAGGATGGGATCATGCTGCAAGAAAACAATGAAAAGAAAATAGGGTGACTCACCACAGAAGGCCCAAAGTGCTTGGAAGTTCGGCGTTCCGATTCGTGTGACTCTGCCTGCCGGTACGAAGACGCTGGAGGAGAGCTCGGCGAGATTCATCCTGGAACCCATTCGCAAGCCGGAGCAGCACGAGGCGTTGATGAGGCCGCTAAGAAGTAAGGATGTCAAAGATAGGGCATTTGTCCGAATTCAATTCAGCTCACCCTGAACATTGGAGTTCATACGTAGCCAGAGTAGAAAGCTACTTCCGAGTAAACCAAGTTCGGGAAGACGGGCTCAAAGCCGCAATGTTACTGTGTGTCTGTGGGCAAGAGACATTTGATATTGCCAAGAATCTGGTTGCCCCAGCACCTCTGGAATCCATCACTTACACTGAGCTGAAGAAAATGTTAAGGGAACATTTCGAACCGAAGCTATCGGTGATTGCTTGGCGTCTCGCATTCGAACAGCGGGACCAAAGACCAGGAGAGTCTGCTGCGGACTTTATTGCTGCACTGCGACACGCTGCTAGGCCTTGTGAGTTCAAAGACTTGGAGGAAAGACTTTGAGATCGTCTAGTTTGTGGTTTGAGGAGCCATGAGTTGCAACAAAAGATTTTTGCAAAGTAAGACGTTTCCTTCCAGGATGCACTAAAGGAAATCATGGCCGATGAAGCAGCGGGAGGAGCTGTTAGGGCCTTGTCGCTTTCCAAGCATCCTACGAGTTCAGGCTCCGTCCATCAAGAGGTTGCTCGAGAGGTAGCTGATCCTGATTCCGAAAACGAGGTCGACTGCCTACAGAAGCCAGCGGAGAGGAGGCCCCATGAGCGAGCTGACAAGCGAGCTAACAAGGCCGTTCAATTCCCTTGGTGTTTCGGATGTGGAGGCCGCCACAAGCGCTCCGATTGCCGTTTCCGCTCTGCCATTTGCCGGGCATGTGGCAGGCAAGGCCACATAGCCGCCATCTGTTTGGGTCGCACGAAAGACCATCCTTCGGAAGAATTGCCTCGGAAAGGTATCAGGGTCCCCAGCCAGAATAGGGTGGGTTTCTGCGTGACCTGCAGGAGCATTTTGAAGACGGGGGCCCACAGGCCATTAAAGAAAAAGCTTCGCATTGATGTCAAATTGCAGGGGGTCCCCTTAACGATGGAGCTGGACACAGGTTCAGCTCTATCAATCATATCCCAGGATACCCTTAAGTAAATCTGCTACAGAAGTGACCAGTGAGTTAAACTTAGGCCATCAAATCTGGTCTTAACAGACTTTCAGAATTCCCGAGTCAGGGTAAAAGGAGAGGCCACGTTCAAGGTGCAGCATAGGAAATTTGAAAGGTTCCTGGACATTGTTGTGGTAGAGGGTGACCACACGAGTCTAATTGGACTCGATTGGTTCGAGGCACTTGGGATTCAAGTGACTGGGCTACACAGCTTGCAAACGACAGGCCTTGCAGAAGTTTGCAAGGAGTTTGCTGATGTGTTTAGCCCAGAACTGGGGTCGTACAAGGGGCCTCCAATTGCTTTGCATTTAGACCCATCCATTGCCCCGATTAGGGTTAAGCCTCGTCGGGTGCCTTTTGTGCTGAAGCAAAAGATTAATGCCGAGCTGGACAAACTGCTCCAGCAAGGTATTTTGGAACCTGTGGATAGCAGTCCATGGGAAACACCAATAGTTATGCCACTGAAGGCCAATGGGGAAGTCCGCATTTGTGCTGACTATAAATGCACGTTAAACAAAGCATTACAGCAGCACTCTTATCCGGTGCCTGTGGTGAGCCACATCCGGTGCCTGTGGTGAGCCACATTTTGGCTCAGGCTATCAACAGCTACCAGTTAATGAGGCAACGGCTGAGGCCCAGACGATCATAATGCACTGGGGAGCTTTCAAAGTCAAAAGACTACAGTTTGGGGTTAACGTAGCCCCTGACATTTTCCAAAGCGTTATGGAGCGAATGCTCCGTAACATTCCGGGAGTTTGCCTTTACTTCGATGATGTCCTCATTGCAGGGGAATCTCCCGAAAACTTGGCTGAGAGGCTTCGGTCCATTTTGCTGCGGTTCCGCGAAGCGGGGCTAAAGCTTAGGCAACACAAATGCAAAATTGGAGTCACGTCCACTGAATTCTTGGGGTTTCGTATAGATGCAGAAGGCATCCATCCTGCTGAATCTAAGCTCAAGGCGATTCAGCAGGCCCCAAGTCCCAAGTCAAAGAGCAAGCTTCAAGCCTTCCTTGGGCTTCTAAATTTCTATCACTCTTTTCTACCTCACAAGGCTGCAGTGGCAGAGCCATTACACCGGCTCTTGGACAAACAGGCTCCATGGAAGTGGACACAAGTCCATGAAAGGAGTTTTGCAGAGGTCAAGGCATTGTTATCTTCAAATGCTGTTCTCGCTCATTTCAATGAGCAGCTGCCAGTGTGTATAGTCTGCGATGCATCCCCTTATGGGATCGGGGCTGTCTTAAGTCACCTGAAGGCTGATGGGACACAAGTCCCTGTAGCCTACTATTCTAGGAGTCTGTCATCTGCTGAGCGTAATTACGCACAGATAGATAGAGAAGCCTTGGCCATAGTGGCTGGCATAAAAAAGTTCCATGACTACACACTGGTTCACAAACCTGGCAAAGAAATGGGCCATGCAGATGGCCTTAGCCGGTTGCCTCTACAGCTTGTAGAATCAGATCCTGCTCCAGCTAACCACATACTAGCTATTCAGGATTTGCCTGAGTCTCCCCTCAATGCAAGGGATGTGGCTGCAGAAACAGCCAATGATCACACGCTAACACGTGTGTTGACATGGGTGCTGTCAGGTTGGCCTGACACATGTCCTGGCACTACCTTCCAGAGTTTCTGGAAAAGGAAGCATGAGCTATCCACCTTTAAGAGTTGTGTCCTGTGGGGAAGTAGGATAGTGATCCCAACCTCATTGAGGACTAGAGTCTTGCAATCTCTGCATGAGGGACATCCGGGCATAGTCCAGATGAAGGCTCTGGCGCGCAGCTATCTCTGGTGGCCAGGGTTGATAAGGAGATTGAGACCCAGGTCCAGGGTTGCCAGGTTTGCCAACAGTCTAGGCCTGGAATGCCACAGGCTCCTGTACACAGGTGGGAGGAAACACATGCTCCTTGGTCGAGGGTTCATATCGACTACGCTGGCCCCTTTCAGGGGCAATTCTTCCTCATTGTTGTGGACAGTCACTCTAAATGGCTAGAGGTCATTCCAGTGTCCACTACGACTGCCAGGACCATCCAGGTGTTGAGGGGCATCTTCGCCTCCCATGGGCTGCCAGATGTTCTTGTCACCGACAACGGACCTCAATTCACTTCTTCTGAGTTTCAGGCTTTCCTCCAGGCCAACATGATCCGGCACGCTACTTCGGCACCTTTCCATCCAGCTTCCAACGGCCAAGCTGAGCGCATTGTGCGCACAACCAAAGACGCCTTGAAGAGGCTCACTCACAGAAGCTGGCATCACAGGTTAGCTGACTTTCTTCTTTGCCAACGCACCACACCTTGCACAGCTACTGTGAAAAGCCCAGCTGAACTCTGCTGGGGTCACCGTCTCATTACCAAACTGGACAGATTCCACCCAGACTGGGTGGCTTCACAGGTGTCACAGCCACGGGCACCCAGGAGACTACAGGTGGGCGATCCGGTTTGGGCAAGGAACTATGGACCTGGACATCTCTGGGTGACAGCAGTGGTCTGCAAAGTCACTGGGCCGCTGTCATACGAAGTGGCCCTGGATGATGGTCGTGTGTTACATCGGCACATTGACCAGCTGCACTGGAGGCTACCCGGTCACCCTTCCGCTCCTGACTCTGCTCTCGGGGGGGAGGAGGACCACAATGGCGATCGTGGATCTCAGTCTTCTTGCAGAAGTGGGGGGTTGCACTCTGCACATAGGAGTTGTGCCAACGAGGCGGGTCCTGACTCTGGCACTGGGTCCATGGAAAATTGCACACAACCAGCTGTTCAGGCCACTCCATCTGCTGGCCTTGTGCCTACGGGACATTGCTCCCAAGAGGGGTCTGTCGTGGACCTGGGGAATTCCACCCCACCAAGGAACTCTGGTCTGGGTTTACAGGACCCGGCCAGTCAGCATGATGTGGGTTCGCCTGTACATAGTGGGCATCCAAGTCCTGGTCTGCCGAGCCTGGCAGGCGAGCTTGTAAACCGGGCACTTGCAACCACTCCAAGAAGATCAGAGCGGGCCAGAGGCCCACCAAAGTATTTGCAGGACTATGTGAAATTCCTGCTAGTAAGTGGGCAGGCTTAAGTGTACTTAGAAATAAGAACACGCTCAAAAGAACTGAAAAGGTATTAGATTTGTAGTAATGTAAAATAGTAAGTTCTATATGTTTTGGAGCTAAGAGGGGAGGGGTGTTATGTCCTGCGCTGTGATTAACACAGCAGGTGCAGGAAGCTGCAGAGAGACCCGGACAGACCATGTGGCTGCCCGGGCCAGACAGGCTGTCTCCAGCCTATTGCGCATGTGCAAGGCGGGAAAGATATGTTGCATTGATTGGTTGATGCTACTCCCTGCAAGGGGGTATAAAAGGGATCCGCGCCATTTTGTGTTGTTCTGTTGGAGATTAAATAAAGAAGCAACTGTTGTTACTCCTGCCTCGTCTCAATGCCTTACCAACGCACAGAACAGAACATGTACATTTATGATTATGCTCCAGTCTGTTTCTGGAACACTTGAACTCCAAGATTGTATCAACATTCTTTCCAAGGTTCTCCTTGGTTTTGCATCTTCTGTTCATTAGGATCACCAGTTCTCTTGTCTCTTTTTCAACTTTCTGGAAAATGAAGCAGTCAGAAAAACCAGAGAAGAATTTTGGAAACTTTGCAGTTTTGTCTGAAATAGTTTTTCAACATATGTCCAGGTAGTTAAAGTCTCCCGTTATTAACATTTCTTCTAAATAGTACATCTTTTTTTTTTTGACTGCTTAAGTTTTGTATTAACTTAAGAAAAACATCCCAAGTCCACCAGGGTCTATTTGAAATACTTGCATCACCCTATCTTGATTGTTAGCTAATTTATACAATAAAATGTATCTGGATGAATCTCAGGTTTCCATATAGCAAGTAATTGTACATTCACATTTAATAAAATAAAATGTTCGGTTCCAGTGGCCAAATAAGATTAGTGCTTCAAAACAGGAAATATAATATTTTAAAACAAAGTGAATAATGTGGTTGAATCACCAACAGGCATACGATCTGAAATATATCCACAGCTAACATACAACAGAGCTTCTAGCTGCTTTGAGCTGAGGAACACATCATGTGGGGAGTTTCTTCTCCGAAATGCTGCTTTAATGATGATCTGGGGCAGGTTGGATTTGGTAGCAATATGGAAGAAGCGGTCCAACCCCCCAAAATTGTACCTATGTGTTTTCCTTTGCAACTGACAGAGACTTGAGTGAGTCAAAACACTAAATTATTCGACAACCCCCAGTCATTTGTTCTCAATCTAAATCATGTTATTTGCTTCACTAATTGACCATTCCTAGCTTACCTAAAAATTTAACACCTTTGCAGTCCCTTTGTTATAATTGTATATTAAAAAGAAACAATTAAAATTCAATTTTGAAGAACAAAAATGCTATAATGATCCAACCAACTATAATTGGAAATATTTGTTCAGGGCAGCCTTTTCTCTTAAGTCTCAGTCTGGTGAAAGAGCTTTGGGTCCAACTTTTGCTTCTCAAAAGAGAGAGTAAAACAGAAGGAACTGTTATAATAAATGAAGTATAAGTCCCTTGAGTAAAAGTTGCTTCAAGAGAAGGAAACAATTAGGGATCTCCATCACTTAATACATTATGTTATATGGACTCGTTTAGTTGGCTAAAGGAGGATGTGCAGGAACATCAACTTTCCTGCCTCTTGCAACAGCACCAAGGCAGTAATAAATATTAAGTGTACAATAGAACAGTGATGGCGAACCTTTTAGAGACTGAGTGCTCAAACTGCAACCCAAAACCCACTTATGCATCGTCGAGTGCCGGGTGGGTGTGGCCCATTGGCTGGGTGTGGCCCATTGGGTTGGCGTGGC
This sequence comes from Protobothrops mucrosquamatus, assembly GCF_001527695.2. NCBI lineage: Eukaryota > Metazoa > Chordata > Lepidosauria > Squamata > Viperidae > Protobothrops > Protobothrops mucrosquamatus. The sequence continues at coordinate 1,173,576 of NW_015386275.1, read as the reverse complement.
CCATTGGGTGCACGTGGCTGTGGTGGTAACAGAAGACTGGGTGGGACTAAAAAGTTCAATCAATCAATTCCAACTTTGCAAGATCTTTTTTTTCCCACGAGAAGTTGAAATGGACTGAACCTTTTTTATTTTTTGCGCTTGGCAGCAGATGCCTAAAGCGAAAAGGTTTTATAAAATTCAGCTGAAGGCCTAGGACTGGGGCGACAGCACGCATGCCCACAGAGAGGGCTCTGAGTGCCGCCTCTGGCACCCGTGCCATAGATTCGCCATCAATGCAATAGAATAAGAACATTACTGCTACCATTTAAATATAAAATATTCATATGATATTTTCATACATTGATATTTGTTGGATTTTAATCTTAAGGTCAGAATCCAACAAGCCTCAAAAAAGAAAACACACCATGAGACAAATCCAATTCAGCAGCCAGCAAGGCAAATCTTGCAGGAAGGAAAGTGTTACTTCTTAATCTAGGCCCACACTTTTTGGAATTAGTTTCACCCATCTGACAGGGAGATGCCATAGTTAGATTTTCACCCAACAACTGACCATTTTAGCAGTCATCAAAATTGATTATTATAGGCTCAAACATAGGAGTCAGTCAACTAATAGACAGTTTTCCTTCAGGTTGCAAATTTTTTCAGGGTTGGAAAAAAAACACATTTGGCTATCTGCAATTGAGAATCCTACAACTAGGCAGTACATTTGTTTTGGCACGGGAATGCAAAGATCCCATAAATGAATCATTCTGCTAATAAAAAATACAGTAATACAAAAATAAGACTGCAAACCTTTATCCATATGGCATAACCTATGTGAAAGGTTCTTGTTTCTTTTATCTAGATTTATTTTATTTATAAAAAAATAGCTCTTTCTTATATAACCCAAAAGGCTGGTGTTGGAATGAAAATAGAGAATTACTTTGCTTAATGCAAGGTAACACACTTTTCCATATTATATCGGTGAAATCTTTTTCTGTTTAATTGGTGTCACTGTCTTCAAACAGGGCAACTGATAAAATGTAAGTATTAAAACAAAAGAGAAATAAAAAATAAATAAATGCATTGAAAGTGAATCCCTCCATCTCATCTCAAGCACTAATCACTTCTCTGCAGTTACAGTATTGAACCCTTAGTTAAGAAACCCAGTTGATTTGATTTTGAAATTCAACTAAATTTTTCATTCATTTTCCTTTGCTGTCTTTACTCTCCCTTTATGTGTGATTGTTCATCTTTGTAGTCTATTTAAATGGAAGTGTCTTTAAATCACTTATGAAAAATGCTTTCCTTTGGCACATTTATTGTTGCTTATAAAGTGTTCTTTATTTCCATTTTTCAATAAAAAGAAGATTGTTTTATAGTCTGCAAACTTTTTATTTATAAATCCCCAATAGAGAAGAAGCTAAAAGAGAAAAATGTCTGCTCCTCAATGGAAAGAATTAATAAGAATTAGAAGCTTAGGGGTTTTGTGATTGTGGTTGGGTTTTTTACTGTATTCTACTATCTTACATACATCAGTGATTCTCTCTTTTTCACAAAAAGGGTTAGAAGTGTGTAAAACAAGCATATGTGGAAACATGCTAATACCACATTTTTATCAGCCAAACAATAGAAGGTATATTGTTATTTACTGGGCAATACGTTTAAGATCTAAACTTGGGTAGAGTCTAGCCCTGCAAACTGGACCACAAGGGAAGTATATGAAGCATCTTGCACTAAGAAATCTTACAGCAGGTCCTTTTTTATGAGGCCATAGATTACAGTGTTATCATTACTGTTGTACTTGTTGTTGTTTACATCCCTTTATCAAATACTTGTCTTTGAGTTTCAGAAACAGAATATTTGACTGTAGATTTTTTAGAGCTGGGAAATTCTAAATAAGGAAAATGCAAAATTATATTTAGTTCAGCCATAAATTCTTAGGAAATAAAATGTTTTTCTGCTAGACTTCCTCATTCTTTACAATGGAAGTATTCATACCTATACATTGATTACATACATCATAGCCTTTTTGTAAAGAGGTGGTAATAATGAGAAAATAATTAGCTATTGAAAAAGATACTTCATGGAAAAACTCAACCCTATAGTTATTGGCACATTAGGCAGAATAACAGATTAAACACATTTTTACAATAGCTAAATAATTTGGCTATATCAAAGATGGATTAGAAAATTACCTCACTGAGCACTTTATGATATTACTTGAAAAAGGCATATGTTCCTCAATGAGACTCAAATTTCCAAAGAAGAACAGGAAAATAACTGATCTTTTTTGTTTCTTCTCTATATTGTGTTATTCCTTGATGAAATAATAACAATGAAATTATTTTGTCAGTGTTGATTGTGTTTAAGTGATACTCCAGATGATGATGATTATATTATATATTATATAATTATAAAATATAATTATATAATATTTATTTATGTTATTAATCAAATTTATGTAGCTGCTCATCTCATAGAAATTAAGCTGGAAGGCATAAAACAAACCAGTAAAAACAGTAAATGAATAAGACAATTATTAGTTAAAACCGTTATATAATATTATTAAATAGATTTAAGAATGATAGAAGCAGACCTAAAACAGGTAAAGAGAATAATACATGGTTGGATGTAAATAATAAAGAAACCACCTCCGAGGTCACCCATCTCCTGGGTCTCAAGCCTACTGGGTCCCTGGGACCTGAGGGTTTACATCCCAGAGTTCTGAAGGAGCTGGCAGACATGATCTCGGAATCATTGAACCATATCTTTCAAAGTTCTTGGAGCACAGGGGAACTATCAGAGGATTGGAAAAGAACTGATGTCCCAATCTTCCAAAAAGGAAAAACTACAGCCTGACACCAATACCTGGGAAGATATCTATATGGAGGGAAGTAAGCAATGGGGTATCCCAAGGTTCCATTTTAAGCCCAGTACTTTTTAATATCTTCATAAACAATTTAGATGAAGGAATAGAAGCGGAACTCATCAAATTTGCAGATAACACTAAACTGGCAAGAATAGCCAACACCCCAGAAGATAGGCTCAGGATCCAGATGAATCTTGATAAACGTGAACACTAGGCCCTATCTAACAAAATAAAATTCAATGTTGAGAAAAGGATGATTTTCACTTAGGCAAGAAAAACCAAATGTACAGGTACAGATTAGGTGAAACTTGGCTCAATAGCAACTGTGAAAGGGATTTTTGAGTCCTAGTGGACAATCACTTAAAAGAACTGTGGTTGCGCAGTGGTTAGAATGCAGTATTGCAGGCTAACTGTGTTTAGCAGTTCAATTCTGGCTGGCTCAAGGTTGACTCAGCCTTCCATCTTTCCAAGGTCGGTAAAATGAGGATCCAGATTGTTGGGGGAAATATGCTGACTCTGTAAACCACTTAGAGAGGGCTATAAAGCACTATGAAGCAGTATATAAGTCTAAGTGCTATTGCTGTTATAAAATATGAGCCAGCAGTGTGTCGCAGCAGCAAAAAACCAGTGTAACCCTAGGTTGCATTAACAGATGGATAGAATCAAGATCACATAAAGTATTAGTACCACTTTATAAAGCCTTAGTAAGACCACACTTAGAATATTGCATCCAGTTTTGATCACCATATTATAAAACATATGTTGAGACTGTGGAAAGAGTGCAGAAAAGAGCAACAAAGATGATTAGGGGGCTGGAGGCTAAAACATGAAGAACATTTGCAGGAATTGGGTATGTCTAGTCTAATGAAAAGAAGGACTAATAGTGTTCCAATATTTGAGGGGCTGCCACAAAGAAGAGGGGGTCAACCTATTTTTCAAAGGACCAGAAGACAAGACAAGAAACAATGGATGGAAACTAATCAAGGAGAGAAGCAATCTAGAAATAAGAATAAATTTCCTGACAGTGAGAACAATTAACCATTGGAACAGCTTGCCTTCAGAAGTTGTGGAGGCTTTTAAGAAGAGATTGAACACCCACTTGTCTGAAATAGTATAGGGTCTCCTGTTTAAGCAGACTAGAAGACCTCCAGGGTCCCTTCCAACTCTGTTATTCTGTTCTGCTCAGTTTCAATGTCCCCATTCAACAATGGAGCTTAACATATGGCACCAATATTTGCAATCTAACTGATGTCACAGCATTGTTGCTTAAAATTGGGAAAAGGATGATACTAAAGAGCAGAACTGAAGAGAGTATATAGATCTTCAGGGATCTTCAGAAGTTTAGGAGTAATGATGCCAGCCTTACATCTGGAGCAAGAAGATACCACAAAATGGGTGGCAAGCAGAAAAGGCCTGTTGTCTAGGGCCCATCAAATGTAGCTCTCTAGATGATGAGTGACATGTCTGACATAACATATAAAATCATATAATTATATGAAATTATATAATATCATGTTTGGTTGCTAATCCAGTGTAAAATTATGTCTGATGACCAGCCATATAATTTTATATAATAACCAACTGGAGCATCACTTGAACATCATTGGCATTGAAAAATTATTATAATTCAATTGTAAAAGGCAATTTTACTTAGAATCCCTGACATTCTGTAACAATATCTTTAATACCATCAAATATGATCTGCTTATCCCACATCCTTGGGAAGGATTTGCCAAATTCAGTCTAAATATCTGGCTAAATGTATGAATATCTAAGTATAGAGAGGGAACTCTGGTCTACAATATATCTTGGCACATGTAAGAGGTCAGACCTTACCTTTTACTTGGCCTATCAACAGCAATGTTGCAATGGATGGTATCACAAAGCAGTCATTGTTTACACTCACAACTGCATGCCTATTGCCAGTCACAGCAATTTTGCAATATAGGAAAATATGGCTCCCCAAGGCTTGGGCAATTGAATCCAGCCAAGCAGCTCTCTTAGAAAGGATGGGAAACATGCACAGTCAGGGTGCAGTTCCCCTTAGCTAGCTCTGATGGTCTTTCCCTGAAGTCCCCATTGCAAGGTTTATCAAAATTGCTAATTTTTTAGCTGAGAAATCCGGAAGGAAATACTGATCTGTTCCTACCCATTGGCTAAGACAAATGCCACCCACCACTATCTCTGTAAGCAGCCCAAAACTTAATTGAGATAAATATTTATTCTGGGTAGAAGTTAGAGTGGGGAGAGAGAATTGGGGACATACAGTAGCTGTTTCAGAAAGCACTTTTGTTTACCTCTGAATATAGCATAAATATGGCAGTCTATGCCAAAGGCTCTCTCCCTCTTCCCTAATGGAATTGTAAAACAAGTTAAACTTGAATTAAGAGGGAAAACTTACTTGTGTAAAAAGAAAATAGATATTCTATCCTGGTTTATAATACTTTAAGCTTGGCCTGGGAACAAATGGGAACAAATAACTTTTTGAAAGAGGAATGCCCGGTTAACTCAACTTTCCTTCAACTGTGCCATTCTTGCTATGCAAGGATAAAGGTGAGTCATTTCCCAGCTACCAGTCCAAGGTCTCTGTTCAGCTGCCAAGTACTTAGGTGAGGTCATTTCACAGGGAGTAACTGAGAGGACTGGTAAGAGTGTAACTACCCACTTTTTTCACTCATACAAGAACCACTCTTAATGGAAACTCTTTAATCTATTTAGAGAAATTATTCAAACATTTTTCTCTCCAACACTGCCCCTCAAAGTAGATGAAGAAATGCTGTAGAGTGGAATGAAAATTAGCTGAAAGGCCTACATTAAAGGGAGGAGGGAATGAGCCTCAGGCTGCCCGCTAAAGAGGGGAGTGAGGCTGTGCAACTGGCATTTGAAAACACCATCTGGTCCTGGTCTCAGCTTCTGGCTTCACTGTTGGTTGGTGGATCCTGCTTGAGTTTCACTTGCCTATGTGCCAGAACCAAAAGCTTAGGAAGTGTAGAATTAATTGCTAAAAACATTAGAAAATGCTTCATTGGGTAAATATATTTTTAGGGGTTCAGTTAAATTCCAGTTTATTATATACTTTAGGCCTAGACCCACTTTATAGTATAGCATTATATAGGTATATAACAATGTCCTTGATGTGACAGACAGACTCAAATATTGCAGACTATGGAGGATCCTAATGTTGCTATGTCGATTAGTGATACAGGTTCAGCATTAAGTAAAGCCTATAGCAACTGGTCACTGTGTCAGTGTCTTACACTGCTTTTTTTTCCCAGGCCTATACGATTCAAGGACAATATGCAATTCCACATCCAGATGTGAGTTTCTCTTTATTATTTGTAAATGTATTCTATGTTACCTGCATGTTTTGTCAAATGAGTAATATTAATATTAATAATTAATATTAATGTTTTTGTCAAAATAATTGGCCATGTGTAGTATTGGTAATAATTAGGACTCAATTCTATTTCTATTGAGGACTTGGCCTGTTGTTAAATTACCAACATTTTTCTGTGCTATCCCTTTACTAAATTTTTTGTTCCCTGATATTAGCCATTAAAGAGCCTTTCCTTTTATGTTTTTTTCTGCCATAGAAATTGCTGATAATGAAAGAAACAACCTGTTTATGCATCTTCTCATTTTATGATGTGGTTATACCCAGAATCCTTGCTATTTTCCTTAGTCTTTGCTTATTTATTTAATTTATACTTCACCTTTTTGCCAAGAGTTCAAGATACTTTACATTTCCTTAGTTATAATGAAAGGGAAGAGAGAATTTCTGCTGATGCTGAATCCCTTAGTTTAGAATTTGGGGGAGGGGGGAAACAGTTGATTATTGTTCTCCAGTTGTCATTCCAAACCAGGAGTGGGCATCATTATTTGTTTTATTATTTATATCTTTAGTAAAAAATATTTTTTCTTAATAGCAATAGCAATAAGACTTATATACCACTTCACAGTGCTTTACAGCCTTCTCTAAGTAGTTTACAGAGTCAGGGTATTTCCCCCAACAATATGGGTCCTCATTTTACCAATTTCAGAAGGATGGAAGGCTGAGTCAACCTTGAGCCAGTCAGGATCGAAGGAATTGAACTCCCGGCAATGTGAGCAGAGTTAGCTTGCAATACTGCATTCTAACCACTGTGCCACCATGGCTCTTACTTTATGTTCCTTCCTTTCTAACAAAAAAAAGCATATAAATAACATCTGAAACAACATTTGCAAAAATGCTTCTCATAAATGAACTTAGTACCAACTGTTGTCTCTTTCACTGAAAAATGAAGATTATGAATGAATTTTATTTAGGCCATACTATGCTGCCAATGGATGCTCACACTGAATTTTATACAGGGAGGAAAAAAACTCTAGGCTTCATTTTTATCTGTTTTCAATGTCTAGGCTTTATGCTTGCTTGCTTGCTTGCTTATGTATTTATGGATGGAAGAGAAAATCTATAGCCTAAATATTGGGAAAGTGAAATTAATTACTGTTCTCTGAGCAGAAATACATTCTTAGGAGAAATGTAATAAAATGTAATTATAAATAACAGTTGCTTAGAAAATGTCAATCTGATCAACTGCATATAACACTGAATGTAATAGGAGAAATATACAATACATAAAAATATGGAAGAAATATGGAAACATGTTCAAACAAACTTAAGCCTATTTCTCATGCATGGACTTTCAACATGCAGGGATGGAAAATTGATATGTCAGACCTGCCCCAATCCGATCCCTTAGGAAACAAAAGCCTTAAAGTCAAGCCAGCTCTGTAATCACTGCGTTCACTGGGTGCAACATAAGGTGTAGGTTTGCCCCCAGCCCATCCCTCCCTCCATGACCAGTCCATTTCCAGCCCACCAGAGCTCGCCAAGATGTTTTGAGAACTCTAAGATGTTTGGGGGCAATCCGCATACTTCTCAGGGTGCCTGGCCGTGAGATGCTGATACAAACAGGATTCGGCTGCCCTGGTCCTTCTCACCTTTCATTCCCCCCTCCTGATTTCCTATCACATACACACAAAACTTTATTGCCCTTTTATCTTTCCTCCTTTCATTTCCCCCCTTCTTTTCCCTTTCATCCTTCTTCCCTTCTTCTCTTTATGGCAGGATGCCTGTGAGCAGGGCTTTTTTTCTCATAGAACACCCAGAACAGAGTTCCGGCACCTTTTTTGGATGGAATCTTGTAGGGTAGGCAAGGCGGGTTGTATGACGTGTGTGAGTTCCGGCACCTTTTTTTTTTTTTTTTAGAAAAAAGCACTGCCTGTGAGGCCTCCCAAGCCGAGCCAGGCAGATCTGACATCAAGTTTCAGAGACCCCTCATTTCAGCCCTGAGCTACAAATATTCTCCTTTAAACTATTAATTATCCTTTTAACTCTTTGCTGATTTTACACAGTAGTATAGCTACCCATAATAAAGAACTTTGCATGAGGGCTTCAGGGTGATACAGAACACTGGACAATATGAAATTAAAACTTTAAGGTTAACCACATAAGCAATCAATATATGGTATATCATGCAGCTATGACTCAAGGTCTCTCTTCTTCAGAAAAAGAGCCTAATGATCATTATTTACAAAGGAGACAGGTGAACTACTACCTCTCTCCTTTAGTTTAATAAAATTCTACAATAAAAATGAGAAAATACCATGGTCCAAGTGTGTTTATAGCAGTAGGTGAAAAAGAAAACTGATATAGCTATAGGGAAAAAAAACATTACATTTTAATAATTTATTCACAGCTGGTTCAGTCCGAAACCAAATGAGACCAATGAACAGGAGTGGGATAGGAGATAATAAAGAGCAGATCAGTCCATGGAAATCAATGTCATTATTTCTCAAATAAGAAATGTTATCACATCTTACAAAGCACATCCTTAACCAGAGAGAGCAACACAGAACACTTTCTAGATGCAAGAAATGTCATCAGTTTAGAAAAACGTAAGATTTTATTGATCACATGTTTCAGTTTAGATTGTAGTCAGTGAAACAGCACAATTCTTTATGCTGATTTTGAGCTTTTTTCTTAATTCTGGCCATTGTTGTCTGATTAAATGTTTATGCATAAATCCAAAACATTGGTACTGGAGAGCTTGAAAGAAGGCCTTTTTTATATAAACACAATTATCCATCTCAAATTTTGGAATATGCAATTGATTGAAATTCTGTTACCTTAATCCCTGCAGTATTTCAGTATAACCCAGTTTCTGGTTCTTTTTAAAAAATGTGCAGAATTCCAAGACTGTTAACTGAGATTTAATGTAAAAGGTTTTGTAAAATGATACTTATATTCATTTACAATCTTTCAGACATCTGTAATATATGCATATTTGTATATTTTCCCTAGTGTGTTGTCAAGAGTTAAGTAAATGAAGGAAAAGAGATTGTGGGTTTTTTATTGTTGTGCATTAGGTATCTGTAATTAATTTGCTTAACCAAATGATTACATAAGTGGTTACCCAAATTACATAGCTTCTAGGGAATATATAACATTTGCAATCTGGCTTTAGAAACAGTGGATTGGTGGTTGAATGTCCAGGACAGTTAGCAGTCCATACTTCACAAAACAGCAAAGTTTACACTGATACAAGTGTTCCAAGGAGCTAAAACTTTTCTAACTTTGTTCCATGGTGCCCAGTCACTTGATTATGAGATGGGAAAATATATAAAAATGATGAATCAATAAATAAAACCAGAATTCTAAAACAATTTCTTTTTAATGAAAAATTATTTTGCATCCTTACTAAAATAAAAATCATACCATCTTCTTTCTTTCCTCATTCTCCTTATATAAGAAACTTACTGAGGAATGTATCATGCAGGTAAAATAAAACTGACTTTCCATAATAGATCCTCTGAATGTATTCTGAACTTTCGGTTCTGAATTCTCCACATTTCAGGAAAGCCTATTTTAGTTTGGCATCCCTGGAATCTTTCTGAATCAGCCAAACTGAATTCAGTGCATGTGACTAACTGAAGCATATGTAAATACAAAGAAATGTTCAAGGAATATATATACTCACTAAAGCCAGTTTCGTCTAGTAGTTAAGACTCCAGGCTAGAAAGTGGGAGATCATGAATTCAAGTCCTGCCTTAGTCATGAAAGCCGGCTGAGTAACAGTTACTCTCTCTCAGCCCAACCTACCTCATACAGTTGGTGCTGTGGGAAAATAAGAGAAGGAAGGTGGGTTGCATATTTTTGCTGCCTTGAGTTATTTGTAAAAATAATAAAGGTGGGATACAAATAAATAAATGAAATGAAATAAAAAAAATATGCATATCTAAAACTTCTTTTTGGATCCAGAGAGGAACCATGCATTATTTTTCCAAAGCTTCAGTTTTTTCTTATGTATGATAATGGATAAATCACTAAATTATTATAACATATTTATGTTTTGTGGAATTGGATGGAATTTAGAAGCCCAGATACTATCTCCATAAAATCTTATAAGTAGGAAGCGGTTTGAAATACTGAGTATTTAAAAGGGCAAGCCCTTCTCATCAGGGATTACTATTATAAATGTGCCCTTGTAATTTCTGAAGATCTGGCACAGATATTAGTATGATATGGTGAATAAACTATAGTTTTAAGGTTTAAAAAATGTTCCATTGGGTCCCAAGTTCTAAAATTCTTGATGGAAAAATTAGATTACATTATAATACTGAACAGTGTGAGAATCTATAAACATGAATTTTAAAAATAGGATTTCTTTCCCCATCAATACAAACAATTTGCAGTATCTTTTACTATATCCTGTATATGTGCATTATGGACACACAACTGAAACTCTCAGATATATATTCTACTCTTTCAAACAATTGGGGACTGTGGGTGAGATTTGGAGAGTCAGAGCTCTTTCTTGCTCCCTGTTTCATGGACCTGAGAAGTGGACAACCATGATTTCTGGTTACCTGCAATTCAAATACCTGTTTTGTGGTCTTTAGCCCCTGTAAATTTGGTACCACCAAGTAGAATTCCCTTCCACACATAGACTGCAATCAGAAGTCTATTCTGACAATTGCTTCCAACTTCCAACTTCTCCATTTTATGTTCCCTATGTAGTATTCAACATCTCACCTTCTGAAAATGCATAAAATACAAATGTTCTATTTATCTCTCTCCCATCTGATTTTTTTTACCTTCTATTAAATCCATCTGAAATATGGACACTGCATCTGATCGCAATAAAGTCACAGTAGATTAGCTTGGTTGACGAAGGAGGCTTTTCTGTTTCTTTGGTTTTAAGGTCACTTGAGAGCCAGTTTGATGTAGTGAATAAGGCATCAAACTAGAAACTGGGAGACTATAAGATCTTAGGTATGAAGTCAGCTGGCTGATTTGAGCTAGTTATTTTCTCTGAGCCCTAGGAAGGAGGCAAAGGCAAACCACTTCTGAAAAATCTTGCCAAGAAAACTTCGGGGATTTGTGCAGGTAGTCTCCAAGAATTGAACATGATTGAACAGAAGAAAAAAAACCAGGTTATTTAAGCCACTGAGTCCAACTGCCTCTTAATTTAGAAATTCAAATTAATATATCCAAGACCGAAGATGATGAGATGAGACGAGACGAGACGAGACAAGACAAGACAAGACAAGACGGGACAAGACAGGACAGGACAGGACAGGACAGGACAGGACAGGACAGGGTAAGGTAAGGTAAGGTAAGGTAGTATAGGATAGGGTAAGATAAGGTAAGGTAAGGCAGGGTAAGGCAAGACAAGATAAGATAAGATAGGATAAGTTAAGATAGGTAAGACAGATAAGACAAGACAAGACAAGATAAGATAAGATAACCTTTACTGTCATTTTTTTACTGTGGGCACAACAGCACACATCAAAAATGAAATTTAGTTGCCCGCTCTCAAAGTGAAACACATACATGACTCTTTCTGTTAATATTTTTTTTTAAAAGTTCAATCATGATCTGCCATCTTGTTATGAAATCTATTGCTCTGTGGAACACAAAAGAATAGTGTGTGATCTCTCATCAATTACCCTTTCTAAAGATATGTCCAGCTTCTTCAATTTCTTTTCGTAGGCCTTAGTGTCTAGTCCCCTGATCCTCTTCATTGACCTTTTTGGAGTCTGTTCAATTTCTCTGAATCCTTAATGTATGGTACCCAGAAGTAAACCTAGTATTTGAGATGGAGATAATAAAATAGAATGGAGTGGGTTATTTCCTGTGAATTGGAAACTAAATATCTGTTGATGCAACCTAAAATTGCATTTGCCTTCTTTGCAGCCACATCACACTCTTGGCAATGAATTCAGTTTGCAATCAATTACTAATCCAAGATCTTTTTTGCAAGTAGGTATCCCACAACATATATCTGTGTATGTGATTTTGTTTCCTAAATGAAGAGATTTGCACTTGTCTGTTAAATTTCATTTTGTTGTTTTCAGATCATTTCTGCCACCTATCAAGATCATTTTGACTTTTATTTCAGTCTTCTAGGATATTGGCTGTCCCATCCAAGTTTATATCTGTAAATTAGATAATTGTTCCTATACTTTTGCACTCAAATCATTAATGAAATCATTAGCAAAGAATAGAGGATAGAGAATTAATCTTTATGAACCCCATTTGATACCTCTCTTCAATTTGATGAGGACCCATTGATCGACATTCTTTGAAGAAGTTTGAGTCACTTATGAACTGTCATGCCATTCAGTCCATGCTTAGCTAGGTTGTATGGTAATTTTAAGCCATGGTTAAGTTTAATTAGTTAACCAGTTTAACTCCTTGCATGGCTAAGTTTAAGTCATGGTTGAGTTTGAGCCAGTTATAAAATGTCCTGCCATTCAGGCCATGCTTAACTAGATTAGCATATCATTGAGTAATTAATCAATGCTTTGTTGAAGTCAAGATAGATTGTGTTGGCAGCATGCTCACAATCTATTAAGGAAGCTTCTTGTTCAAAACATGAGGTAAGATTAGTCTGGCAAAATGTTTCAAGATCTTTAGCATCTGCTCTGGGATTTTCCCTTGTATTAGTTTCAGACTGAGTGGTCTGTAATTTGCTGGATTTTCCTTTTGCCCATTTTAGTAGACATGGACAATGTCTGCTATTCTCCAGTTATTTGGTACTTTACCAATTCTCTAGTTTCTCGGATATAACAAATAAAAATTCAGCTAGACCACCAACTTCCTGACCATGTTTCTATGATTTTCTATGATTTCCTGCCTCTGCTTCTGGTCCTGTCAAATTTCCTGGTGGAACATATAGTTTCTTGTAGGAGAGGAAAAGGCTGAATCAAATTCATATTCATTAGGTGATGTCAAATTTGAGACAGTCCTGTAAAGAAGATTTGAAGAACACATTTTGTTGGCAAAAAAACCCCCAACCAACAACAAAAAAAACCAACAAACCATCCAAGAATCATCCAACCTACTGAATCATCCATGAATTTGTTTTCTTTTAAAATTCCTACATATATGGGGTGGTGGCTTTTGAAAGCAAAATCTTCCCATCTTACCCACAGTGGGTTTGATCATAAGTGTGTATTACCTCCAATGTACACAATCATAACTGAAATCAGAAGAGCAGCTGTGTTACTTCCTGTCTCTGTTTACACTTCATACTAAACTAAATCATGGCTTAGCATGATGTATGAACCTACTGTGTAGTTTAATCTTCCAGCAAAGAAGCTCTATATACCATCACTTTGCTATAAATTAAAACCATACTTTGTTGATTAAGCCAGAAAGATTCCACAGACAATCTTCTGGTTAAACAGCAATATCCAAATCTTGGTTTAGTTTTTTCTTACTTGTTGTTCCAAAATTCCATGGTGCACACACTACGCTGATCTAAAGAATATCCAGTTTGTGATTAGGGACAGTAAGGGTTGCATAGACAAAAATGAATGTCACACTTTTGAAGAACACAACATTTTCTTTCAGAGTACTTCATATAGAAACTTAAATGATTTAATCCCCCCCATCTTTTAATTTATTTCAAGACAACATAGGTTATAGGATGCCATTTGTTTCTCATATTTTGTTTGCCTGCTTGGTTGACTAATAAAAGCTCTTCTTTTCAAACTCCTTGTAACTTTCCTGTCTTCTTCAGCCTCTCAGGTATTCTGGTTCCAATGTTTCATCCAAATGTTACAGCACCAATGTCAGACTTTCCTGCACTCTTTCACTCAGATATTCTGCAGGAGCAGGAGTTTGGGATTTTTGCTTTTAATCTTTCCCCCTTCTGAATTCAAAAGATCAGAATCTCATAGTTTAGGGGAACTTCCCGCAACCTATTACTGTGCTGTGTAGGGAATTTCTGTAATGACATCAGAATCTAATTATCATCCTACTACCTCAAGCTCTTACAGAGCATGGCTTTAAAAGCAGGTTTGGTTTCAAGTTATTTTGGTGTTTGAATAACAGTATAGATTTGGCATAAAATATATTGGAATTGCTTTCCTCTTTGTGATGAGTTATTAAAAGCCTAATGCTAAAAGCACAAGAAGGGATGAACAGGATCTGAAATACATACCTATTTTGGCCAAAACACATACTGGACTTTTCATTGGGGTCATCTACCTAGTTATGAAACTTTCAATATTTTGAAGAAACTACCAGTTCCAGGTCACAGCTCCAGAAACACTGATGGTCTCCATGCAGTAGAACCTCTTTGGGAGATGGTAATCACACATCTACATATTCTCCTATTTGGTTCAGGTTTTGTGATGAACACATATGTACAATTTCATCTGGAAAGACACAACAACAAAACTAGGCTGCTGTGTTTCAGATCCTGATTGAGCACATCTGCCAGAAATTTGACCAATTATAATTTCCCAGGCCAAGTCCTTCTATAAAACCTGTATGTTGCCATGATTCCACATGGCTTCCTGGTTTCTTTCTTAAAAATATTACTATTATAATTTTGTTCTTGGTTTTCAGTGTGACTTGTATTCTATAACAATAACCTTCTTAGTTCTAATATCCCTCCTACCCCCTCAGCAGTTGACCAAGCTCCACCAGTTGGCTATGCAGCAAACCCCCTTTACTCCCCTTGGACAGACCACCCCTGCTTTCCCTGGTACGTACCCAAATTCCCTTTACAGATTTCCTTCTCTTTTTACCTATACAGTTCTCTCTTTTTCTAAGCTTGGTTTCTAAGATTAAAAGAAACAGGATGTGTAATTGCAGTGGAATTAAGGGAGGACAAGAGGCAGACACTAGAGTTGAGAAAAAGTCAGGTCATATATTTGCAAGTTATGTGATGCTATTATCTGCTCTAAGATACCTATGTTATAACAGTCCTTTAGTCAGGAGGTAAGGATGCATCTGCACTGAGAGGCAAAGGTTAATTTCTCATACTTGTCCCTGATTGTTTGTGATATTCTAAAATATACTACTA
Source organism: Protobothrops mucrosquamatus (assembly GCF_001527695.2). Classification (NCBI taxonomy): domain Eukaryota; kingdom Metazoa; phylum Chordata; class Lepidosauria; order Squamata; family Viperidae; genus Protobothrops; species Protobothrops mucrosquamatus. Next base: position 1,158,360 of record NW_015386275.1, on the reverse strand, counting down.
GGATTCAAATACATTAGATGACTAATGAATGCCTAGCATTTGAACCACTGCTTTTATGGAAAATGAAGACAAACCAGCCTTTTATCTGAGGCATCAAGTAGATTTCTAAAAATCATTTCTGATAAACTCAGAAATATTAGGAAAAGGGAATATTTTCTGCAGAAAACTAGGACGGCAGATATTATTTACTGAACATATGTTTTAATAGCATTGCATTTTATTTGAATGGGAACTTGCTTTTTCTGCCATTTTGTTCATCATATTTTGAGCTTCCTAGATGAAGTGATATTGCTTCTCTCCTTGAAGGCAAAAAAAAAAAGTTAAGTGTGTTTCTTCTTTGCTCTTCAGGAGAAAAGCTGCCCTTACATTCCTCCGAAGAAGCTCAAAATCTGATGGGCCAATCCTCAGGTAAAATAAATACAGGAAATACAGTCATATAATTCTTTTTGTCATTGCCAAAGTGATATATAAAGCAGCTGTTCTGATTATATTGATGGGATAGTTTTACTGATGTTCAGGAGGCAAGACACAGCACAATTATAATTATGATAGTAGAATAACAAAATGGCAGCAGTTAAGACAACCTGGACCTTTTTCAGAATAATTCTCCAGCAGAATGACATGTCACTGTTAAAATGGCTTCTCTTTAGACCTTAGCTCTTTCATCTTTTTGTTTCTCTTCAGCTTTTGAAATTGTTCTTCTTTCATCCCCAAATTTTGGTTTGGAGTAAACAGCATCCTTTCACTTTCCATCACACTCTATGCACTCTTTCTAAAGGAATCTGTGATTTAGCAGAAGCCATAACAAATTAAAAGTCCAAGTAAAACCATTGTGCGCATCCTTAGATCCTAGCTTCAGTTCATAGAATGATTTTTGTATGTTTTGTAGCTGCATTAAAGACATTTGTGAGATACTATTAGAAAAGAATGAGCAAAGTAAAAATAATTTCCATATAAAGACATCTGCATAAAAATATTTATTTCTTAATGTATCATTCTATAATCAAGATATCACTATTATATAAAATTATATAAAAGTCTTACAAATGAAAGATTAATATTATTGTGCTATTATAACAATACAACATTTACCACAGCACAGTGTGTGAGGCTCATTCTCTATCAATCTGAAGATTCACATAATTTCTTAATTATTCACATAATTTCTCCTGGAACTAGAAATATCTCTGAAAATAAATTCAGCCACCAATAAATACATTTAAAATAAATTCAGATCCTCACATGTACCAGATCAAGTTCCATAAAATCCTTATGGCTATATTTTATTGGTTTTGTTAAAAACTTTACAAATCAAATCTGTAAGTTGATGGGTGCAGACTTCAGCATTACTAAAGTTCATTGCTGAGTTTCAGCAGACTGAACTGGTGTTTGGATGATTGCTTAGTTGACACTCTTCTCTCATATCCCTGCTTATTTCTTCCCAGATAATGGATAACAGACTATGGCTTCTCTCCCATCCTTTTCTTTTTTGGTTTTTGGTTAATACTGTGTATTATGCTGAACACTCTCAGCATCTAGCATGGAGTAACTTACCTTCAAACAATTCAGAAAGAGGCTCAAAACCAGATGCCCTTATTGAGCAGTATTACAAAAACAGATTCAGGTTGATCCCAGCACAGTTCTGTGGATGTAAATCATATTAGTCTTAATGGAACATACTTCCAAATTTCTGTGCTTTCTCTGACACACAGCCTGCAAACTATCATTGCCATATATTGTGCATACTGTTCCATTAAAGGTTGCCCCACAGGCTGCACACATTTTTTGCGCTGTCATAACAAACTTTTTAGAATAGCGTTCATTCTTATACTTGGACAAACTACTGTCATTTTGTGGCTCTTCTTAAAAAGCAGAATTCCCAGGTTTCATGATGGCCACTTTTTATTAGATATTATACAATGAATTCAAGTCCCACCTTACACATGAAAACTTGACTAGGTGACTTTATTAGTTATAAAGTAATAAAGTGGGGTTTTGAAAAAAATCTATTATAAATAAATAAATATTACTTGGGTTTTGAGCATATAACTATTTAGTCTACATTAACAAGTGATTAGGTCATTGCTTTCAACTCTGAAACATTTACTTTACAACATATTCCTGAGGGAACTATGTGGAATAAAGAATTAACTGTAGCAGTATAGTTCCAGTATTATTGTACATTTTAAAAAACACAGTTTTAGAAAACAGATTGTGGTGTCCACAGTTTATTGGCTTAATTTAGATCTAAATTAAGTTCACATTTCTCTTTGGATCCCTGTAATTTAAGTACAAAGAATATGTTATCTAAAGAGATGAAAGCATTTGTTCTATTGTGGATTTAGTGTCTGTAATAATTTGTTTTCATACTTTACAAAAATATATAAATAATCCTTGCTATTAACTCTTAAGATCATAAGAAATTCCATTTCCCTACTGACAAAATATGTCTGTCATTCATGCTATATAATTCAAAGTAATTTTGCTATAAAACTCCATTATTTCATCAGAACTGGGTTTAAAATACAGTATTCTTCTTCCTTGCAAATAGCATCCATACACAATGAGTAGCATAGAAGATATTAATTAATCCTTTCGGGGGAGCAACTTAAAATAACCACTGTATCATAGTTTGCCTCCTAAATAGCCACAAGTTCTCCCTAATATTTCTAAGCAGCTGTATCTTTTATTTTATTGACCAACAGTAACATCTTGAACACTGAAAACTGAAAATGCAGTATAGGCCAGCTTGTTTATTCCAAAAGGCAGAAAAAAATGAGGTGAGGATATCAGTATTCAAAGAACGCAACATCACTGCATTAGAATCTACTGAATTGTTATCTAGTGAAATATTACAGCAACTGCTTTTAGAGCTCCGTTTTTTTATCTGTTATATATTGAAACTTCAACCTTCTTTCCCTTTGGCTTTAGTGCAGTCTGGAGATTCTCAAGATCTGCTATTTTGGTGAAATGCCATCAAAAGTGCTATACTTCAAGCAATAATCATTTTCTCTTGCATATGCTCAGGTTTGGATGCCAATCCCCCAGCCAGTACTCATGAACTCACCATTCCCAATGATGTGAGTATCGCATCTCTTGTTCTGCTTATCATCTGATAAATGTATGTAGCCAACAATGACTTCTCAGTGATATGGTATCAAAAAAGCCCCTTTGTTGATTTTAGGCAATTTCATTTGTGGACAGATAAAGCTATTAAACTGAGAAATAAAACAAAGATTTTGGGAGGTCTGCTTTTGCTACCTTTCTTGGTGCTTGGAAAATTTGCTTGATTAGCATCCCTGATAAACATTTTTTGCTTGAGTCAAAGACTCCAGTTTGAAAGATCTGCCACTTCAAGCCTCCCATGCTACCATATTGAATGAGAGGGGAATTGTTTTCTTCACCCCTCCCAATCCCTTCCCATTATGGCCCTTCTTTTGTGATGGAAAGATCTGTTATATATCATAAGTACTCTTATGATATATTAGAATAGTTCTTTTTCATTGGAATGGTGTTCATGTAAATGTCATAGTCCTATATTTTAGACACAAACATACAAAGCAACTCAAACCACTTGATTAAAAAAGAAATCAAATATATTGTACTTCTTTTGAAATTAAAGAAATTGTACTCTTACTAAGTTTTTTAAAAGCTCAATTGTGTTTTTTTCTTTGTTTTTCATATTCCTGAACTGCCCATTTCTCTTAGGGAGGGAGTCTGGATGGTGTACAACAAAGTATTAAAATATAAAAACAGTATGAAAAATTTAGAGAGAGGCAAGGAGGATAAAACTTTGTTAGAATTAATTAAAAGGTAGAGGGAGGGTTCTGAGGGCATAGCCAATCCCACAGCTGCGCACTCCTCCTCCGGACTCCACGGGCAAGGCTGCAGAGCCATATTTTAACTTCTTTTCAGAAGGCCATGAAGGTGGGGGAAGAATATTCCATTGGGCGGGGGCAAGGTCAAAGAAGGCTCTCTTCCCAGACCCCACCCATTGGATTTCTTAGGCTGACGGGGTCTGCAACATATCTTCCCTGTCTGACTGCATGGGACAGGCCGATGTAATTTATTTACTTTTTATAGAATACAAAATACAAAGTCTCCATTCTAAGGTATAATTTTTATTGTTTTAGAATGAATGGCTCTTTTCTATTTCTATGTAAAATGATTGTAAAAAAGATTCTATTAATTAATAATAAATCCAATAGGTATTTCAAGTTGTTTTAAAAGTTAAATGTTATAAACCATTGTTCCATTAACAATGGCCAAAATAATGTATAAAGTGAAATCATCTCTATGATTTAAATTAAGGCATCTATATAGAGAAATGAGGATGGATATTATTACATGTACAATAGAATTATATATTCTAGGTTTAGCTATAGTATCGAAAGAAATAGACATGAAATGGCATGGGTATTTTCTTGAAGTGTTTAAGTATCTTAATTTATCCTGCATTAATCTATGAAATGAATTGTCTTCTAGTCTTACCAGGCATGAAGCCAGTAGCCACCAATGTGGACAGGCAATTGGTTGGGAATGTGTGAAAAGATTAGCAATTTAAAGAAACAGCCATCCTCCACAGTGTACAGATAATCCCCAAGTTACAAGCATTCCCTTAGCGAATGTTCGAAGTTACACAATAAGCGACCCCAGTGTTTATGAAAAAGTCCCGAATTTACAAATGTTGCAGCACTACAGCAGTCATTCACCCTTATGAACAACCACAATGTCACTGCAGCATTCACCCTGGCTATTCCCTCCCTACCCCACCTCCACCCCTGGTCTCCCTAGTCACTAGGCCTTGGATACTCATCTTGCGAAGATCGAGATCCTTCACTTTTTTAGTTGCACCAGGCCTTCAGTGCATTTGCAGAGAATGGAGACCTAAAGTAATACAAGATCACACGAGATCAGTGGCACGAGATCTCACGCTACTGATCTCATGTGATCTTTCTCTGCAACAGAGAACTGAACTGAAGCTGGTGGAGGCTTCCGCGTCCCTCCAGAGGCCCGATCCAGGCATCAAAGGCCATTCTGGGCTGCTGCCACCTGGAAAGGAGGCTGAGGGATGCTTCTGCTGACCTCCGGAGGCCCAATCTGGGTGTCAGAGGCCTTTTACAGACCGCTGCCACCCAGAAAGGAGGCAGGGGCCTCCGATGCCTCCTCCAAGCCTCCAAGGCTCAGAGCAGAGGCTGGGGGAGGCTTTTGCATGCCTCTGGATGTCTGTTCTTGGCCTCCTCCAGGCCTCCAAGGCCCAGAATGGAGGCCAGGGGAGGGTTTTGCATGCCTCTGGAGGTCCGTTCTGGGTCTTGAGGCTTCCTCCAGCCCTCCAAGGCCCAGAATGGAGGCTGTGGGTGGTGGCCATATGCTTCCGGGGGTACATTCTGGGCCTCGAAGGCCTCTCTCTGCTCTTGCTGGGACCAGAGAAAGTAACAGATGGGCTGGAGAGGAGACAGATCTTCACAAGGTAAGTGACCCGACATGGCAGGATTGGACAGGGGAGCAATTGTGGGGACCCCAGGGGAGGGAGCATGAGGTATCTCGGGGGGGGGGGCTTGGATGGTCTAAAGCAGAAGGCTTGTTCCTTCATTAGGTCCCCCATGGCCTTCCCCACCCTGAGATATCTCATGTTCACTTAACAAGCTGTGCATTCGCCCAGGTACGAGATTCACTCCTATGAATCCTCGAGTTACAAATGGAATGAGCATGCTCCATTACATTCGTAACTTGAGGACTAAAAGCACTGATAGCACTATATACTTAGGCTTATATACTGCTTCACAGTGCTTTACAGCACTCTCTAAGCAGTTTACAGAATCAGCATATTGCCCTCAACAATCTGGGTCCTCATTTTACCAACCTCAGAAAAATGGAAGGCTTGAGCCCTGTCAGGATCAAACTCCAGGCTGTGGGCAGAGTCAGCCTGGAATACTGCATTCTAACCACTGATCCACCATAGCTCCTAATGATAATGATAATGATAATGAAGTGTTAGAGAAAATCTCTGTAGAATAAGTAGAATAAGTAAAATTAACTTTCAGAATAGACCTAATTTAAAGTATGCTTGACTATAGCTTTGAAACTCACTAGTTGTGAGTTTTTCTAGCTGTCATTTGACTTGAAATAAATACAAACCTATAAAATAATAGATTTCAATGCAGGATAGCAATCCACAGTGCCATGGTGATTCTACTAAGATGAAGCCTGGAATGAACAGATTATTACAATAAGAATAGTCTCCCTATCTTAGAGTTTTTCAAGTTGCAGTTTTAATTCTAACACAGTGGGGTACCACAAGGCTCTGTCTTAGGCCCAGTACTCTTCAATATCTTCATTAATGACTTAGATGAGGAAATAGAAGGGGAACTCATCAAATTTGCAGGTGACACTAAACTGGCAGGAATAGCCAACACCCCAGACGACAAGCTCCAAAAAGATCTTGACAAACTTGAACAATGAGCCCTATCCAACAAAATGAGTTTTAATGTGGAGAAAAGCAAAGTTTTACATTTAGGCAGAAAAAAAATCAAAGGTTTAAGTACAGATTGCTCAAAAACAGTAACTGTAAGAGGGACCTTGTAGTCCTAGTGGACGATGACTTGACCATGAGCCAGCAGTGTGCAGCAGCAGCCAAAACAGCTAATACAATCCTGGGTTGTATAAACAGAGGCATAGAATCAAGACCATGCAAAGTATTAGTACTGCTTTATAAAACCCTAGTGAGACCACACCTGGAATACTGCAACCAATTTTGGTCACCATATTACAAAAAAGACTTGGGTTTGGCTAGTCTAAAGAAAAGAAGAAATAGGGGGGACATGATAGCAGTATTCCAAGGTCCCTTCCAGCTCTATTCTATTCTATTCTATTCTATTCTATTCTATTCTATTCTACAGCAAGGCATCTATGCAAAAGAAGAAGGTCAGCAAGTTCATCCACTGTACTACATATCAATGTAATTTAAGCCAAAGTAGAGTAGAAAAGCAGAATATACAAACAGAATTTTTGGGAAAGCAAAGAGCCTCCATCTAGGGATGACTAAATCCAAGTATAATGTTCCATAAATACAATTTTCTTAGAACAGTTTGGGCTTCCTAGTTATATGACCATAAGGTTCCAGGCCACCTGTTAAGACAGAAGATTTAATTGATACTGAACTCCTTCATGTCAAAAATTTCACATTCTAAGATACTAATGAGCAAACATGTCTACCACACATAGCTTATTCCTGTACTTAATTTACTCTAACTAGAAATTCTAAATGTTCACTGAAATTGCAGAAGTACAAATATGCATTTTTTTCTTCAGTATGTCTTAGCTCAAGAAAATCTACAATTTAGATGCAGTTTGTTCTTTCTTGAAATCCACTTGTTCTGTCAGGTTGTCTGTCTATCTGTCTCTCTCTTTCTCTTTCTGCCTCCTGTATCTTTCTACAGGTAGTCCTCAACTTACAACTTCCACAATTGAGCCTGGAATTTTGGTCATAAGTCATTTTGATCAAAAGTTAAGTGACCATGTGATTGGACTTGATTTTATGACTGTTTTTATGATGGTCATCAAGCAAGTCATTAACAAATTAAGTGGTCCTAAATCTGAATCCAGCTTATCCAGTAGGCATCATTTGCCTTATCCAGTAGGCATGCTTTGCCCTTCTTTTGGCCAGAAAATGGCAAATCAACCTTTGCAAAACACAATCATGGGATCATAAATGTGAGCTAGTTATTAATCAGCCAAAATGCAATCAAGTAACCATGGGGGTGGTGCGGCAGTCATAACTGCAAGGATAGGTTGTAAGTAACTTTTTTGAAATCCATCATAACTTCAATAAGTCAACCAGTTGAGGACTACCTGTAACTATACTTCAAATTGCAAAATAAATAAGAAGTTGATATTAGTCTTAAAGATTGCTTCTTCAGGGCTTTGATGCGCCAATAGATAATTTTAGACCCCACAATCTCTTGTCACTGGCAATTCTCACATTCCATAAATCCGGATAATCAAGTTTTAGCAAAAGACAAAGCAAATGTTTAAAACATTTTTGAAGAGCAAAAATTCTGTTTAATATCATATGAAATTGTAATGGATATTGCTATATTTGAGTCGTAGCTTGAGAAGTCTTTTGTTTGGCCAGTTGTTGTTTTTATTTGTCCATTAAGAAGTTTTTCGCTTGGCTTTCACTTTCCGTCCTTTCTCTGCTTGTTTTTACATCTAAACATTTAATTTATGATTATATGTAGGATGGTTGAATGTTTACTGTTGTTATTTATATTACTAAATATATATTCCTGTTTTATAGCAGAGGCTGATGAATTATTGGTTTTCTCAGTTTTGCTTGTGACCACTGACTCATTTTTGCTCCAGGCCAAATGCTTCAAGAGAAAAAAAATAAACCCACAAAAGAAAATACTGAAAAAACAAATGGAAATAATAAAACATAAAATAAATTTAATGGAATCAGAAAAATTGGCACAGCAAATTAAAAGAGCAAAACAAAAAAGTTTTGAAAATGCAAACAAACCAGGAAGATGGTTAGCCTATAAATTTAGAAAACAGAAGGAGAAAAAATTGATAAATAATTTAGTAAATGAGAAAGGCTCTTTATAATTTAAAAACGAAGAAATAAAAAAGATAATTAAAGAATACTATGAGAAACTGTATGACATAGAAGAAATTCCACAGGAGAAAATGATTCAATATCTGGGGAAAAATAATTTACCAAAAATTTCAGAAAAATTTAAAATCATGTTAAATGAAAAAATAACAATGATGGAATTAACAGAGGCCATAAGAAGACAAAAAAATGAAAAAACACCGGGACCAGATGGGCTACCGGCAGAATTATGTAAATGGCCTACAAGACACATTAAGTGCACCGTTGAAAGATGTGTGTAATGAACTTTCGTTGGAAGCTAAAATTCCAACTACATGGATAGATGCAAATATTACTTTAATACCAAAAGAAGATTCAGATTATACAAAATTTATTTCAATAATAGCAGAGAGACTGAAATGATTTTAACTGAATTTGTACATCCAGATCAAGATGGTTTTTATCAAAGAGACAAATTAAAAATAATTTAAGAGTTATAATGGACATATTGGAATACTATGAACTGCATCCAGGGAAACAATTGACACTAATGTTTTTAGATGCCCAAAAGGCGTTTGATAATGTTTCCTGGCAACAACTAAAAATAATGGACTTTGGACAAAACTTTATAAATATGATTGAAACAATATACCACAAACAAATAGCAAAAGTGATTGTGAACGGAGACTACAGAGAGAATTTTGAGATAAGAAAAGGTACAAGGCAAGGATGTCCACTATCTCTATTGTTATTTATCTTAACTTTGGAAGTTTTAAACAGAAATATTAGCAATATACAGAAATTAAAGAATAGAAATAAAAGGTGAAACTTATAAATTGCAAGCATTTGCAGATGACTTGGTATTTATTTTAGAAGAACCTTTAGAGATGATTCCTAAACTATTGGAAAAAATAGAACAGTATGGAGAGATAGCAGGTCTGAAAATAAACAGAGAAAAAACTAAAGTGATAGTTAAAAATCTCACAGATAAGCAAAAAAATGTTAGAAAAAATAGAACTACAAATAGTTAAAAAGGTTAAATACTTGGGAATATATTTAACAGCAAGATGTTCAACAATAAAAGAAGATAACTATATAAATTTATTGAACCAAATAAGATTGGACCTGGAAAAATTGGAAAATTTGCAATTGTTGATGTTAGGAAGAATTGCTACAGTGAAAATGAATATGCTACCAAAAATACCATTTCTGTTTCAAACGATACCTATAAAACTAGAGAAAAACTTTTATGAAGACTTAAATTCTTTAATTTTGAAATTTATTTGGCAAGAACAGAAAGCTAGAATTAAAGTGAAAATGCTACAAGAAGCTAAGGAAAATGGAGGTTTTGGCTTGCCAGAGTGGGTTTTATATTATCAAGCATCTGTATTACCATGGGTAAAAGAATGGATAACTCTCAGAAACAAAAGGTTGTTATATTTGGAGGGACATGATTTACAACTTGGTTGGCACGCCTTTTTATGGTATGGGAAAAATAAAATGCGTAAGTACTTTCAGAACCACTATATAAGAAATGCATTACTATTAACATGGGAAAAAATAAAATGTAAAATATATTTGAAAATACCAGGATGGCTTTCAACAATGGAAGCATTTATACATCCAAATTTAGTTAACTTTGAGAAAATATGAACATATAGAGATATTCTAAATTCTGAAGGGAATTTAAAATCTAAGCAAGATGGAAAATCAGGGTATAGATCTATCATGGTGGACATATTTATTAATGCAAGTTAGATATGATAAAGATGTCAAACTGTATGGATTTTATAATCCTTGTTTGATCAGACATTATTAACTTCGGATGAGAAAATAATTAAGAAAATGTATACATTTTTTATTGAATTTGAAAATGGAAGATGAACAAGTAAAAGAAACAATGATAACATGGGCAAAGAATTTTGGATATAACATAGAATTAGAAAAATGGCAAAACTTGTAGGAAAGAAATTATGGCAGCTTCTTACAAAGAAAATGTATATAAAATATTTTATAGATGGCACTTGCCACCAGCAAGATTGGCAAAAATGTTTAAAAATATGTCAGATAGATGTTGGAAATGTAAACATAAGTCAGCTACTTATTATCATGTATGGTGGACATGTGTTGAAGCAAAGAGGTACTGGAAAAAATACCGTACATACTTGGCTAGAAAAGATGTTGGGGAAACATGTAGATTTTAAACCTGATCTTTTTTTTATTAGGTATTATGCCAGAAAAGATTGATAAACAAAATATATTTGATTTTACATGTGATAACAGTGGCAAGAATCATATTTACACAATATTGGAAAAAGGAAGAATCACCACCAGAGGAAGAAATAATTAAAAAAATATTAGAATGTGCAGAAATGGACAGACTTACTATGAGGTTGAAAGAAAAAGAAGAAACAGAATACTATCAGACTTGGGACTTGTTTTATCAATGGCTGGAGAAAGGAATAAAGGATTAGGAATTAAATTTGTATTAGTGAATGATACTCAGACAACACATTGTTGAATAAGTACTATTGAATGGAAAAATTACTAAAACTTTTACACAAAAAAAGAAGAGAAAAAAGCCTAATAGTCACTTCATTGACCATTAACCAAGCAACTGATAGGCCCTCCTGTCCCAGTCACTTCCTCAGAGCAGAAGCCCCCACTCCATTCTGAGCACATAGGGAAGAGAAAAAAGAGTTGTCTGGTTTATGTGCGTGACAGAAACCAAGAGAGAGCTAGGATAAAATCTGGGCTTGCAAAACAAACACTCTTTGGGATTGTGTTGTAGAAAACAAAATGGAGAGATCCTTCAGGCCTCACCATCTGTATGTTATGATACAAGCAAAATGGGGCATGAGACTGATTGCAATGGGGGGTGTCTATAGATGCTCAGATTTCCACTTCTGGGAATAAATTTAGTGCTCCATCGTGGAGCAATGCAATTCCTAATCAGCCATAGGAGACAGGAATATTTGGTACAGTATGTTTGCCGCTTTGAGTTACATATAAAAAGGCAGAATAATTATTAATAATAATTAATAATATATTTTTTCAGTTTGTATATAGGAATGCCCATATTTGCTATATGTCTTTTTTCAGCACAACAAAGTATACTTGGCCTGGTGAATCTCACGTACATAGTTAGAAATAACATTTTAAATAAGGAAACATCTAGGAAGATTTCTGTCTTAATAATTCCCAGTTTTCTCTAGCCATCAAAGAGGCAGTGCAGCTCCAATCTCCATTAGTGATATGTTTCCACAGTTATACTTCGGTAGTACTAAAAAACAATCGTTTGAAAATCTCCCTGTGTGATTTTATAGGGAGCATAGTTACAGCATATTGTTAGTAACAAAACAAAAGAGAAACTAATACTGAGATTTCTAGTAAGCTTTGTGTTATTTGTTGTTCACAATTCTTAATACCATAAGAGTTAGTTTAAGAAAGTCCTAATAACTTTTTTCCTAGTTAATAGGCTGCATAATTGGACGCCAAGGGACCAAAATTAATGAAATCAGGCAGATGTCTGGAGCCCAGATCAAAATTGCCAATGCCACAGAAGGCTCATCAGAGCGTCAGATCACCATCACAGGAACCCCAGCTAACATCAGCCTTGCTCAATACCTCATCAATGCCAGGTGAGATTTCCTCCCTCAGGCCCTCATTCTTATTTTCATCAACTTGTGTTCATTACTGGTAAAATATGCCCAAGTGGCTATAATGCTCATAGCATGTTCATTTCCATTGCATCTCAGAATTTCCAGGAAGTAAATTTCTTTAGAAACCGATTTCTGCTGAATACGGTGCAGAGCTAGCTTGCCCCCTGTGGTGCACCTTGGAAAGAGGGCAAGTGTGAACCAAATGGGCCAGAGGTCTTAGGCAGTCAAACTACTACTCTTTATTAGCGTTGTAATCTCCCGACTAATGTAAAATCACCATACAGTAAATAAATAAATCTGCTGAATACAACTCTTGGGAATAGCCTAACTATTTTAGCTGAAATAAAATCTGTTAATATTTGTAGCAATGTAGATACTTCTTTGGGCATCCTATAGATTAATGTAGTGATGTTAAAATTTTCAAACAATGGAAAATGGTCTGGACATAAAAAGGACTGGATATGAAAACAAAATATTAATATATGCTGATGATATGTGTTACTGATCATTATGAATGCTGTCTAGCAAACCTATTGATATTGTGCAACAATTCAGTAAATTATCAAATTATTCAGTTAATTGCATTAAATCAAATACTTCTCTCCTTTTCTTCTTTTCCAATTTATAGCCATTATTTTTCCTTAATTCATCATTTTACTGAGCCAGACATGTCATTTCATTTTAACGATATTTTTTACAAATAAAAAATTCATTAATAGTAAATTTAAAACAGCTGTTCTTTTTCATAATAAGTTTATTAATTACTAGTCTACATAGATAAGAGAAAAATCTGTTAAACGTATCTTTTTTGCTTCCAATCTTAGCAATTAAGGGACTAACACAAGCATTTCTGAGGAATTAGTACTATAAATTTAATTTTGATAATTAAATGTTTTCATATACAAAAGCATAAAATAACTGAAGCTTTAAGCAATTTTTCCTTCCCAAGAGTGTATTTCCCATTACCATAAATGTTCACTTCTACTAGCTCCAGGTTATCAGACTTAGTGTAAGGACCCTTCAAAACTTCTTCCCAAGAAAGCAGAACTCTTGGAACGGAATCATCCCAAAAGGAACTTTTATTAGGAGAAGTTGACAGCAGGCATAGAAGGCAGGATCTGAAGGTTTCCTGCTCAAATCAATAGGTTAAAGGAGCAAAAAGCAAACCCCACCCCAATAGTTCATCCGGTCAGTTCAAATGGGCCAATCCCCAGTGTTAAGTCCACTGTGGGAACGAGGCTGATAAGACTCCTTTCCCAAGGCTGTGAAAACATTGCTGGGTCTTCACACCTTCTCTTCCGCAACAAAAGATAAACCAGATGGCCGGAGACACATTCCTTTCTCACCCCAGGTTGGCATCAAGGGGAGAACAGTTCAAAGAGCAAGCAGATAGAGGAAGCAGAGAGAATACATTGTAGCAGCTAAGCGAAAGGACAAGATACATAACAATTCCCCAGAGGCCTCCCCCCTCCCCCCAGGAGTATGGCAGAACCCACAGAAGGAAAAAGAAAAAGACCCATCTAGTAAAATCCCCCCACCAAAGAAATGGGTTCTGACACTTAGTTTTTTAGATACTATTATAAATAATGATCATTATAAGTCATTATTTTAATAGCACTTTTGCTGTCATATATCAAATAATATGCTTATTTGATATTAAATTTATTTGAATATGTTCTACTTGGACATTTTTTAAGTTAAAAAATAGATAAAAAATATACTTGGTTACACATGAGTTTGTTTGGCATTGTTTTGTGTTGTAGTTCCCTTAATAAACAATTTCCTATGAGCCATACTGACAGTTGAATTGCAAATTATCTATTTGCAAGAACTTTGGAACAGTGTTGGAAAACTCATATTAAATCAATGGTTAAGGAATTAAAAGAATATTATGAATGTTTCTGTCAACACTGTGACAATGGATGTCAACGCTATGACAACTGAGAATCAGCAGCCATGTTATCTTTGCTTTTAGAGTGCCTTTTACTGTTTTGAAGTTTAGATGTAGAAGGGGGATGGGGTAAATGCTTGAGGGTTTAGTTAGCCATAACAACTTCAGCTGTGTGGGAACTCAAAGACATTGCTTGATAAAAGTTTTGGCAGGCTGAGGAACTGGGAAGGAAAGCCCGCATTTTGCGTTAATTGGAGAATGTGATTTCTGACAGCTTCTTTGGGGTGGAAATTGCAACTTGTTACTTTGTATCTGGGGGGGAGGGAATTTCAGTCTTGGGTTCACTATGTAAGTGCCGATACTTTGTTTCCTGAATAAAATGTTCTTTAAGGAAAAAATCTTTATCTTGAAGTTCTTTTAATGAGTTTCATCTATCGGAACCATGACAGTTTCTCTTAATTTTAAAATACGATTAATGCAGCAAAAATGTTTTTCATGTTTATCGGACACTTCAGATAAAGTTTAAAATAGACGTCAAATTTATTATGCTGGACTATGAAATGATGGACACACCCTAATTTATATGATGTGGCTTGACCTGTGATTGTTCTGTTTTGATTTACTATCCATATTTTTATTAATATGTTTTTGGGAAGAGTAATATTGTTCAAAGATGTGAATGCTATTTTAATTATGAGCTCCAGATTTGAAATGTATCATTATATGAAGTATTTGGTTTTAGTGAGCAAGGGCTGCTGCAAAAAAGATGGAGTTTTCCAGATTTACAGTCTTAGATTGATCATGTTTAATTGCTATCTTATCAGTGTAATGGAAAGCGTGATCAATATTACTATGTGGTCAAGATTAGGTTTAATACTGTGCTTAAAGCTGAGCTTTTTATGTTTCCTTTCTCTTTTTCTTTTCCTTATGTGTTTGCTTTTCATTTGTTTCTGTATTTTTTCCTTTCTATATATTAAAGCAAAAACATAAAAAGTAAAAGATAATCTGCTCATAACAAGCTTAAATAAAATTGCTTGTCATAGCAGAAAAGCAAGATACAATAATCTGTCTAAATACAAGATAAATACAAGATAAATAAATACCATTAATTATTTTCAACTGTGGCATGCATGATATGGGTGGCATATCTGGATAGAAAATAAAGGATTAAGAATGTGCCCTATGGTGCTACGTTAGGCCTGCTTGTTTTTCAGTTAAGCAGAAGCTGAAAAATGCACAGCATTTGCATGGTAAATAGAACATTATCCAGGTGAAGCAGGCAAGATGCCCATTGTCCCCAGTCTTGGTAACATGGCCAAAAATGTCAATGCTTGGAAGGGAGGACATGGGGAAAGAATTCCTCTCATGATGCTACATAAATGGGACACAGGAATTTCAGCAAATGTGGTGCTACTGTCATATTCATTGAGATCCTTCATCCTGTTGAACTTATTCATACAGTAGTGCAACTACAAAAAAGGCTGGCCAGCATTGTTCCACAGCAAAAACAGGTCTTGTTACAGTTTTTAAATGTGATATAAATAATCATTATTGCTTAATACTATCATTTTAAATATACTGTCTCAGAAAGTTCTGACTGGATTTGGTATTTTTGATTATTGTATTTTCCCCAAGGATCTAGGAGAGTTGAAGATTCTAATGTAATATATGCACTGTTCCAAGTAATGTGACTATTTGTAATTGAAATATTGAGATTGTGTCCATTTCCATTGTGTTTAGAAGCATTTCCAGACCTTTTGATAGGGCACCAGCACTTGAACACAATAGGAATGGACATAACAACTGCAACTCATTGTATCAAGGTTGGAACATGGTGAATAAAACACAAGTCCTTTGATCTCTTCCTCATAAACTGCAAGCACTTCTTAAGCTGTTCTTCAACTATATGTATCTCTATTTCTTCTAGGCTGACGTCTGAGGTCACTGGAATGGGCGCACTCTAATTTGTCGCTTGTCATCCTTGACTCCATCAAGTCAATTATCCTTCATTCAGCTTGTACAATCTGCATATTTACTACTTCACATACCTGTTTTATCTCTTAGGATATTTTTCTTCAGAAAGGAATGTGTGCATGCACATCCATACTCCCACACTCATGTTGATAAGTGTCTTTGCATTTTGTGCTCCTGGTTTTCTTCTTAAAATTTAATTTATGCTCCAGGCCAGTCAGATGTAAAGTGCATACTAATCTAAATAGATTTTGCTGAGGTTTTCTTTCATTAAACCTTCAAAGAAGACATTCTCATTAGCCACAGTTTAGCTGGACCTTGTTACCTTAATTCTCTCCGCTTTTTTTCAGCACCTGCAGTAATTCTGAGACTGAGCCTCATTTAGAGCAATAGATATTCAGTTATGTCATTATTCTCTCAGTTTCTAAACCTTATGCATTCTTGTCTCATCCTTAACAGTATCCTTTGAATCTGGCATGGTTTCTTCCATTAAACAGAGCAGGCAAGAACCAGTGAGCATCAGCAGGAAATCTCACTGGTTCCCTGGTGGTTTCTATTGCTTTGGAGTAGCATAGCCAGAACCAACCCTTCTCATAATCTCACAAGAATCAACAAAGCGGGGGGACGGGGGACCTTTTCCTGAAATGTGGAAAACAGAGAGCATGAAACTAAACTAAATTCAAAGTGTGGCAGGAACTGCTGAAAACAGCCACCCACAGACTTTTGGACTTAGGTTAGAAAGCTCCAGTTTCTGTGAGCCAGTTGTGTTTGCCATTGTTTAAATTCAATAAAGTCTGTGCAGCTTTGCTAGTAATAAGTCCTAATGTTGATCTCAATGCTTTTTTATTTTGTTGATGGAGTTTGTGTATCATTTATCTTCTCAATTTATTTCATACTTAGGTTGGGAAAGAGAGAACTTAAGATATAGCCATTGGAGTGACTGGCAGATCTGTTTTTTTATAATGGGAGAGTTAAAATTACAGTGAATTCAGGAGGCTCTGTTTACACTATATGTCATCTGACGAAGAAATCCCTCCCCCCCCAATGTTTCAGGAACTATTTAAGCAAGCAATCAAACAAACCAACCAGAAAATCAAGAAGCACACCTCTAAACATACTTATACTTGTCTGATTTCACAGTATCCTTACAGTATTGGGGGTTTTCACAGCCATTAGCTATTAATAATAATGTGGATGGCCTCAGTTACAGTGGCAATGAGTGCACCATTGAAAGACTTGAAAGACCAGGTTGTCATGGAGAAAATCGGTATAGTAGATGATATTAACAGTTGGTTTCAATGTTCCCAAGTTTGTAAGTATTTCCTTAGCAAAATTCCTTTAGGCCTATCTGCCTGTATTTGACAGGATACATTCCTATACAAGGGCCAACTATGCCCACAAATTACTGTCCAAATACCAAAAAAAATATGAAAAGAAGTCTGTTCTTATTTTAATAATGGACTTCATGCCCTCAAAATAATCTATATGCCCACAAATTCTATCTTATTGTGTTAAAGAGATTGTTTTTTTTCAGCAATGTTTCCTGGCAATATCTTTTCTAAGATGCAAGTATCAGAACAGGAAACAATATTGTATTCCAAGAGTGGCCACGCAGATTTCTATAATAGCATAACAATATCAGAAGCTTAGTTTTTATCTCTTTCCTAATGATAATCTTTGTAATAAATGTTAGACCAACATCATTAAGCTATCACAAATTCACAACCCCCAAATTTTAAAATGTTTTGAAGCAATAATGAAAAATTAAAACACAGGTTTAGCTCAAACCAGAGCAGTCTAATCAATCTATTTGGGAAAAGGTTGAAGTTCTTTTCTGAAGATTTGCCATGAAGGAAATTGCTAAGCCCTCATGATCACCCAGTAATCCATTTCATCCCCCCTTTTTATATATACTGGACAATCAAATGGACCGGATAAATAGTCATAATTGTCCCTAAACTTTTCAAGGAAGTTGCAGGCTGCTTCTCGTTTTCAGTTGAAAATTCAGTGGTAATGCAGTTTGCACCCAAGGTATGAAATATCAGTTGCCAAGTGCTGGTTTCCATCCCCCTTCCCCTAAAACAGCCCAATCCCACTTCTACTGTAATTCCTTCTGCCTACCACTATTCTGATCTTCATCCTTACCTCCAAACTCCATGTCCTAAATCCTTGGCTTCAAAGGGATTCTAACATTATGTCAACCTTGACTTTCTTATAATCATCCAATTCTATTCCTCTAACCAAACCATCTTCAGTCCCCAACTACATCACACAGCAGTGCACTGAACTGAGTGACTTGGCAGCCACCACAGGTCCCAATGTTCAATCTTCCTCCATTTTCCCTAATCCCAACCACTTCTTCCTGTTCCCCTTTACCTTACCCAATAGACACTGTTTTCAGCTCAGACCACTAGGGCTCATGGTCTCTCAGCCAGGAAGTCTGGTCTAATGACCCTCTTCTCCCTACCTAACTGAACAGTCCCTATCTTTTTAATACCTTAAATCCATGGTGGCGAACCTATGGCATGCGTGCCACAGGTGGCACGCAGAGCCATCCCTGTGGGCATGCACGCCATCGCCCCAGAGGGAGGTGGGGTCAGGCCGCTCCCCTCCCCCTCTCCACATTCGCCAGCACTTTTACTTTCTTTCTCTGCACTAGGAGTCAGGGAGCAGCTGCAAGGCGGGGGAGAGGTGAGAAGCCAGAAGCGGTGCAGAGAAAGAGGTGTCAAGATGAGCTCAAGGGCCAGGGAGGGAATGGGGAAAAAGATCGCTCTTGCTACGATCTCCCTTCTGTTGGCCACTGGGAAGCCTGGCGGCATGGCTTGGCACAGCTACACCGGGAAAATCCAGCACCTCGGACTTGCGAGTGAGTTTCGGCACTCCCCAGACAGCGGCGGCAGGACAATCCGTGTGGGAGATGGGGGAAGTGGCAGCAGGGGGATCAGTGCGGGGGGTGGGGGGAAACAGCGGTGGCAGCAGGGCGATCTATTGGGGGTGGGGGGAAAAGATGCCCCACTTTTTCTGCCTCGTGCGTCATGGCCATTTGCCGCATCATGCATCGCAGCAAATGGCTGGTTTTGGCAATGCGCAAGGCAGCAAGTGGCCACGATGCATGAGACAGCAATTGGTGGCTTTCGGTCTGGCATGGCTGTTTGCCTCCAGCCAGAGGCAAACAGCCACGATGCACAAGGCGGCAAGTGGCCGTGACACGCAAGGTAGCAAATGGCCGGTTTCAATGTGGCATGGCTGTTTGCCGCCACACCAAAATCGGCCATTTGCCGCCTCCTGCCCAGTGCCACTGCCATGAGGCCGCGGAACAAGCCAGGTGGAGCTAAAGAACTGGGTCGGGGCTCTGGAAGGGTTGGGTCTGGGCGGCGGGAGAACAGCGCTCTACGAGGGTTGCGTCAGATGCATGCAGGGCAGCTGCCTCACTTTCTGTGCCATGCCAGGGCTGGGCTGGACTGGGCGTGGAGCCTCCTCGCCGCTTCTTCCCCCACAGACATTGGGAGCACCCACCCCACCTACCACTCATCCCGGAGCATCTGCCACCATCCCACACTCTCCAGCCCATCACCGGGCAGCTGGGCGCACCGAGCTCAGGCCTCAGGTAGATGGAGGCCAGAGGGGAGTGAGAGCTGTGGCTGCCCGGCTCCTCCACCTGAGGACGCATGCAGGGAGAGGTGCCGCCCAACTTAGTAAGCCATGGTCCACCCACAGAAGGAGCAGGAGAATGCAGGAGGAGGACTGGCCGGGGATGGGTGCAGGGCTGCCCATGGGGGGGGATCTCACCAGCCCCAGCCTGGAGGGAGGAGAGGCCAAGGGAGCCTTAAGGGAGGCATTCTGGCATCCCCGGCTGGCCGGCGACAGGCTGGAGGATGGCAGCAGCTGCCCCTGGATGAGCGGTAGGTGGGGTGGGCACTCCCAATATCTGCAGGGGAAGAAGCCGCGAGGAAGCTCCATACCCAGCCCAGCCAAGTCCCGGCATGGCACAGAAAGCAAGGCAGCAGCCTCATGTATGTCCCCATGCGCGAGCGTGCCCCCCTGCCAGGCAAACGGAGCCGCAACATCTGCGGCAGAAGAGCACAGGCGGGCAGTGGAAGGCATGAGGAGCCCCAATCCCAGCACAGCCCCTCCCCTCCTCCCCCCGGAAGAGCTGCAGGGCTCAGGAGCCTCCCCCCATGCCCCCCCAGGGAAGAAAACCATTGCGAGACACTCTTCTGTTTTAAAAAAATTTTCCTTGTCGCTTTTTGGAGTTTTCATCCTGTTTTCGTGAGATGGCAGCGTTTGGGAGGGGGTGTAGCTGCCCCCTTTCCCCCAAGCCACCAGCTGAGCAAGATGCCCTCCTGCCCACTGCCCCACCCACCAGAGACCCCCTGGATCTCTCCCAACCCTGCCCGGCCCCCACAGGCATCCCTCCCCAGGAGCAACATCGAGCTGGCCACGCCCATCCTGGCCATGCCCACCCAGTCTGCCATGACCACTGTAGCCACGCTCATCCAGCAGGCCATGCCCACCCAGCACCCGGTGATACATAAGTAGGTTTTGGGTTGCAGTTTGGGCACTCGGTCTCTAAAAGATTCACCACCACTGCCTTACATTATCCATAAATTCCAGAAATACATGCCATTTCCCTAATTTCCATATAGGGTTTCTGTGCTTGGTCTTTTTGTTTTTTAACCAAGCTGAAGATACCATTGCAAAAAAAAATTTTGTGGGAAAACATGACATTACTATAGGTGTATACTATAGGCCACACAACCATGCAGAAGAAATAGATGAACTCTTCACTAATCAAATGTAGCAAATGTATGTAGGAAACATACCACAGTAGTAATGGGAGACTTTAAACTACCCTGATATCAACTGGAAGACAAACTCTGTAGCAAGTGGGAGATTGAACAGATTCCTAACCAATTTAGCTGAGAACTTTGTTGTCCAAAAGATAGAGGAGGGAACTAGATGAAAAGCTATACTGGACCTAATTCTTACTAATAGAGAAGAAGTGATAGAGGGAGTTGAAGTTGCCAGAACCTTGGGGGAAATTCAATATAATGTAAACATAAGCAATAGAATATAATCCAACCAGTGTCTTAAACTTTAAAACAGGTGATTTTAACCTAAGCAAAATTTCATAGATAAAAATTCTAAAGGGGAAAATAAGTCAAGGAAACAGTTGGTCCAATAAAGAGAGAAAATGGCAAGGAAGTAACAGGTAGTAAAGAAGAACTGTTTTACTCATTCTTTGCATCAGTCTTCACACAAAAAGAAAGTATAACCCAGCCTACCAAAAACATAACTGTAAAAGACAGACTAGAAATAAAAATTAAAATACGCAAGAAAATGGTAAGCAAACACCTGTCTGACTTTGATGAATATAAATCACTGGGACCTGATGGATTACATCCCAGAGTTCTGAAGGAGCTGACAGATGTTATCTTAGAACCATTGTACCATATCTTTAAAAAATCTTGGAGCACTGGGGAACTACCAGAGGATTAGAAAAGAGCTGATGTGGTTCCCATCTTCAAAAAAGGGGAAAAAAGAAACAGACCCAGGAAACTACAGACCAATCAGTTTAACATCAGTACCTGGGAAGATACTGGGGGAAAAAATAAAAAAACAGATCTGTGAAGATCTAGAAACAAAGTTATAACTAGAAGCCAGCACGGGCTTGTTAAAAACAGATCATGCGAAACCAATCTGATTTCATTCTTTAACAAAGTGACTAAATTAGTAGACCAGCAAAATGCTGTGGACATAGTATATTTAGACTTCAGCAAAGCATTTACAAAGTAGACCACAACCTATTTCTTGGTAAGCTAGAAAAATGTGAAATAGCATCTCCACCAGATGGATTTGTAACTGGCTGGGAAACCATACTCAACAAGAAGTCCTTAATGGTACTACATCTACATGGAGGGAAGTAAGCACTGGGGTACCACAAGGCTCCCTCTTAGGCCCAGTGCTCTTCAATATCTTCATAAATGACTTAGATGAGGGAATAGAAGGGAAACTCATTAAATTTGCAGATGACACTAAGCTGGCAGGAATAGCCAATACCCCAGAAGACAAGCTCAGGATCCAAAAAGATCTTGACAGACTTGAAAAATGGGTCCTATCCAACAAAATGAAATTTAATGTGGAGAAAAGCAAGGGCAGGAAAAACTAAAGGTACATGTAGGCAAAACCTGGCTCAAAACAATAACTGTGAGAGGGACATCAGAGTCCTAGTCAGTGGACAATCACTTAAACATGAGTCAGCAGTGTGCGACAGCAACCCAAAAAGCTAATACAATCCTTGGTTGTATAAACAGAGGCATAGAATCAAAATCACATGAAGTATTAATACTGCCTCCAGATATGGTCACCACATTACAAAAAAAATGTTGAGATTTTGGAAAAAGTACAAAGAAGAGCAACTAAGATGATTAAAGGCCTGGAGACTAAAATATATGAAAAATGGTTGCAGGATTTGGGTTTGGCTAGTCTAGAGAAAAGAAGGACACGGGGGACATGATAGCAGTATTCCAATATTTGAGAGGCTGCCATCAAGAGGAGGGAGCCAATTTATTTTCCAAAGTACCAGGACAAGAAACAATGGATGGAAACTAATCAAGGAGAGAAGCAACTTGGAATTAAGGAGAAACTTCCTAACAGCAAGGATAATTAACTGGTGGAACAGCTTGTCTTCAGACATCATAGGTGCTTCATCACTGGAGGTTTTTCAGAAGAGGCTAGACAGTCACTTGTCTGAGATGGTATAGGGTCTCCTGCTCGAGCAGGGGGTTGGACTAGAAGGCCTCCAAGCTCCCTTCCAGCTCTATTCTGATTCTGATTCTCTGATTTTCTTTCCATAGGTTGAACAGAACTATTTTATAAGCAATATCTATTTCCTTGCCAATTTTCAGATCTATCAAGATCCAACTTTTTGATTTTCAACAAAACTTAATTAGGAATTGATTGTCTGAAACCTTTGCTGGTTTTAAGAAATAGTACTCTAAATTTATTCACACATATGTCTGTAGTTTAATAAAACATCTTAACAATCCCACACATATTTCATGCTGAAGTAACCGATTAAGATTTTCAAATCAAGGAATAATTGCATGAAGAAATAGAGTGTATAAACTGTGCAATATTTGCTAATCTATTCTGTGTAATTTCAGTAGAACAGACTCATCATCACTATAATGAGTGATAACTTCTGTGTAAGGCTATCCAAAATATTTAGAATATGAGACATTCTTGCAGTATGACTGAGGACTTTTCTGACTGTTTTATTATCAAATAAAGTATCTCTTTGGGGTTGTTTTTCAGAATGATTGTTCTGAACCAGCAGAGATTCGTGCAGCCTTTGGCCCTATTTTGTTGCTGGATGTGCTAACTGGCAAATACAGCCAACACCAACAAATGTCCTACTTTGATTCTTTTTTAGAAGCTTCAGAATTCCATTGTGCTTGCCAATCATTACAGAGGCTTCGTCTGAAACAACAGCTACATAATTTTTAAGATAGCTTCCTGAATCAGAGAGGCATTTTCTGAGGACCTTTCAATATTTTCAGCTGGTTGCTTGTGGATATTTTCAATTCTAACTGAATTTTAAAGGATTTTGAAAGAAGAACTTGTTATTCTTGTCACAACTATCACCGGGGTTCAGTGTTCAAAAACATTCTGCCTGTATGTTCCTGTATGGTGGCAAAAAAAAAATCCAATGAGTCCAGTGGCAACTTGTCTAATGTTAATTAATTAAGTTTAATTTTAAAAAAATAATTAAAAGTGTGTCTCTTTTTATAAAAATTGTTGGAAAAGATGCTACCAGACTTCTGATATTGTCCAATTAAAGCTCACAGCAAGTGGTAAATGGGGCTCCAGTGTAGAAGAAACCCTTTAAAAAGTACTTCTGTGTTAACTGCTCTACACAGGATGCTATGAATTGGACAATTACTTCCCTGAAAAAAATTAAACTCTTTGATTTGATTTTGATTTGATTTTATTAAATTTATACCCCGCCCTTCTCCCGGAGGACTCAGGGCGGCTTACAGCCAATTTAAAACAATGGTACAATACAATACAAAATTTAAAAAGATTAAAAATAACTATTTAAATTTGGCCGCTTCTACTAAAAATTTAATTTAAAACCCCTTTAAAATACCCCTAGGCCAGTCCTGCCTGCTGAAATAACCAGGTCTTAAGGGCGCGGCGGAAGGAGG
>NW_015386275.1:1122082-1130894 GCF_001527695.2 Protobothrops mucrosquamatus | reverse complement strand
GCTTCGCCGAGGCTCCGCCGAGCACCGGCCCTTCGCCCCTCAGTATCCTCGCCAGACTAAACTGCTGGCGAGTTCAGCTCTCCAAATTGAATCACAGGAGAGCCCTCGGCCTCCGGGAGGCCCCCCATTTTCTGTTTCGGGCTCCACTCTGTCACGGAGCCGCCCCAGGTAGGTCCGCCATGTTGCGCACCGGAAATTGCCTTTCCTCATTTATCCTATGCTTGACAGTACTTACTGTATATGCCCCTTTAGATCCCACCATCATCTCAACATTGCATGCTGAGAAGTAATGGACACACATTTCATGAATGGCACATGTTTCCCTCTCTAGACAGTTTTATCTATCTCTATCCTCTAAAATGCAAGGCTCTCAGTGTTGCTTTGTTATTTTTTCCTTAGAAAAACATTTTAAAAATGAAATATTATTTTACATAAGAAATTACTTTAGTTTAGCTTTTGGGCAGTTTTTGATAGAACAATAGTTTTCTAGATTTAAAACAATATTAGTGAATCACATAAGCGGTTTCTGAAAATAAAGTACTCTTTATAGATAATTAAGAATCCTGAACCACCAAATTATAACTGCATTACATACTCTTCTTACTATTTATAAACACTTTCTGGTCTTGCAAACTAATGCATGGAAGAGGCAACAGGACTGCACCAGAGAATTCCAATTCTAATATTGTGCCGGCTCCAACTCTGAAGTATTGGGTCAAATGCAGCAAAAAAAAAACCACCATCCTGCACGTAACATGATGAGACTTCTTGCATTACACAAAGACTCTCCTTGGTACTCATTGTATAAAGATGGCTAGATGTTGCCTACAGATTGAGGGGGCTCAATCCCGCTCTTCCTTCTATGCATAACAGGGACACCTTACCTAGAATTAACGCATTAGGTAAAGATTATGTTTGTGGATGGTGACAGTGGTGCATTTATCTCATTTCCTACACAAATTTATTTATTTATTTATTTATATTTGAATTTATATCCCGCCCTTCTCCCGTAGGACTCAGGGCGGCTGACAATCTATTTAAAATACATACAAAACAATACAAATTTAAAATTAATTAAAAAGAATATTAAATATTTGTCGAATTTAAAATATAATTAAAACCCCCCTAAAAATTACCCTAGGCCAGTCCTGCAAGCTGGAATAACCAAGTCTTGAGGGCGCGGCGAAAGGAAGGGAGATCAGGGATAACCCTGATCTATGGGGGCAGCTTAAATATGTATGCTTAAATATGTATGCTATGCAAAGAGAGTCAGATTCCCTGACAGTTCAGAGAAGAGCCATACGATCCTAGCTTCATTCTTCCTTATCCACATGCATACATTTCCATCCCCTACTTAAGCTGTATTCACGTGACGTAGATCAGGACTTTTCAACCAGTGGTACGCGTACCACTAGTGGTACTTCAGCACCTGGCAGGTAGTACGCAACCTAGACAAGTGTAGCGGGGGGATGAGCTGAAGCAGCGGCAGTGCCGATGAGCCAGTGGTGGGATTCAGCCGGTTCGCACCAGTTCGACAGAACCAGTAGCTAAATTTTTTTTAGTTCAGAGAACCGACTGGAGGAGGCCTCCCAGGCCTAGAACAGCCCACCAGAAGTGCGTGGATGCCACTTCAGGAAGTCTGTTTGAGGCCTTGGATGCCAAGGCCTGCATCCACTCAGAGAACCATTTGTTCAGGTATTTGAATCCTACCACTACAATGAGCTGAAGTGGCAGAAGTGACGCACAGGCCTGGGGGAGAGTCAGTTGGAGCTGTGGTGTTGCTAGGAACTCTGCTGAGAACCCAGGATCGGTGCTCATGGTTCCAGCTGATCGGTGCTCCCAGCAGCCTCTGCTATCACTGGCCTTGGGATGAGAGAGTCAGCTGGAGCTGTAGGGCTGCCAGGGCCCCAGGCTTGGCATGCATGGCTACATGCTGATTGGTGCTTCTGGTGCACCCAAAGCAGGAGGGGGAAGAGAGAAGAGGATATTAAAGGAGGAGGTTTTGGCCAGAGAGGGAAAGAAAAAAAGATGATGGAGAAAGTGAAGGGGACAAAAAGAGAGAGGGAGAAGAGGAGAGGCTTCTGTGAGACAAGCAGAGGGGTCAATGAAGGAGTAAAGGCTGTGGAAGGAGAGCACAGCAGGCAGTGAAAGAGAGAGAGAGAGGAGAGGGAGAGAGGAGAGAGAGAGAGGAAGAAGGGCCAACCGGCTACTGACCACCAAGGTAGTGGGCATATTGATAAATATGGATAAATTTCTCCAGTGTTGTTTTTTTTTTTGTAAATGTAGCAGGGCTGTCTGAGAGTGTTTGCAGGAGCTCGGTTGGGAAGGGAGAGATTGGGACAGCTGCTGCTGGCTTTGGGTGTGGCCAGCGTGGGCGGAAGAAAAGGATAGAAAAGGGAAGGAAAGGAAAGGGAAGGAAAGGAAAGGGACGTGTGGCTGTTGCAGTTTGTCAGGTGAAGGTAAGGAGGATATTTTAAACGGAGGCTAGAGAGAGGGGGAGTGGAATTTTATTGCTTTCCTTCGTAAGGAGGGTATCTCAAACAGAAGAGAGAGAGAGAGTGTGTGGAATTTTATTGCTTCCTTTGTAAGGAGGATATCTCAAATGGAGGCAAGGGGGAGTGTGTAGAAAGGAGTTGGCTGAAGCTCCTAGCCTCAGATTTTAACAATAAAGATAAAGGGGGGGAGGGCTTTGATGCTGAGACCTGACTGAGAAGAAGCAACAGAAGGAGAGGAGAGACTGGTGGTGGCTACTGTTGCTGCGAAGCCTGAAGGCTATTTGGACTGTGACTATTGTTGCTGGTACAAGTTTTAGACTTTGTGGGGGAGTTGCCCTGGGGGGCGAGCTATTGCTACAGCACACTGACTGTTGTTGTTTCTACTACCGTCTGGAGCAGGGGGTTTTCCTCCATCCCACTTGACTCTGAACGACCGCTGAGGAATCCTTAATTACTGCTGCTATAACGGCCTTGGGCTGTTGGATATAATCATAGCATTGACTATTGAGGCTGGTTGTTTTCGTTCCTGGAAGCCCCTCCTTGACGACAAGAGCCTGCAACCTCCTAACTCTGCATGACCTCCAGCTGGAAGAGACATCTTACCAACCCCTAGAGAACACTACTGCAGGGCTTGATGAAGGGGGACAGGGCTGGGAGGGCCTGGGTTTTGGCGGCCTCTGAGGAGGTAACGCTACATGTGGGGGCTCGTCCAGGATTTCCTGCCCAGCCCCTCCCCTTAGTAAAGAAGTGTTAGTCTTGTGTAGGGATATGAGCCAGGAGAACAATATGGACTCTAATGCAGTCACCAGGTGGTGTGAGGAGCAGAATAGTGAAGTGAGGACAAGCGTAGTAATTAAGGTCCCTGGTGATGTTTGGTCAGAGGAGTGAATTTTACAGATATTAAGGGGCTTTGTCCCAGACCAGAGGGTATATGTGATAGATATGAGGGTGGATAAGGATTCCCCCCATTTTTATGGAAATTGGATAGGAAAAAGAGGGTAATACAACCTGGGGAAGTAGTGTGCCTGAGGGCTTCCGTTAAGTTAGATTGGGAGCAGCCTGGTCCGTATCTCATTCTTGAACCTGGCCCGAGGGGACAGAATGGTGGAGTGGAATTAATTCCAGAGGTAATCTCCACGCGGGTGTTGAAGCAGGAAAAGGGGTGGATCTCGGTTGGAGTTCGGAATATCACAGGCCTCCCGGTGTGACTGAAGGATCGGATGTTGTTGGGGCAGGTGAGCCCAGCTACTCCAATTGAGTCTCTGGATGGTAAGGGAGAGATGGAGGGAGAGGTCTCGATGGATCAGTTTTATCCTAGGAATACCCAGCTTCCTCTTGAGTGGTGAGAGAGAGTGAGGGACCAGCTTTGGAAGTGGAGGCATTTATTCTCGAGAGACAATTTTGATGTAGTCTGCGCTAAGAGTGCCAAACATGAAATCCGACAGAGGAAGGATAGGGAAAGGTCCCGGCGGATCCCTTTGAGCGACTTAGATGATCTTCGGGAGCACCTAGCAGAGTTAAAAAGGACTGGGGTCATTTGCTAAGATAGCTCACCCGCTTAATGAGTTGTTAAAAAATGAGGAGGTAGAGGACACAGTGGGTCATTTGAATCCAATCCATAAAATTAGGGAACCCAGGAAGTCGCGAGAATCTATTCAGGCAGAATGGACTGAGCATTGTGAACAGACTTTTGATCAGCTGAAGCAGAGGCTTAGAAACACCCCAGTCTTAGCTTATGCCGACCCCAATCGACCGTATGAATTACATGTAGATGCCAGTCGGGATGGTCTTGGGGGGGGTGTTATATCAGGAGCATGATCAATGTTTGAAGCCCATTGCATATATCAGTAGTGGTTTAACCCCCAGGGAAAAGAACTATCCCACCCATAAGCTGGAATTTTTGGCACTCAAGTGGGCGGTTGTGGATATGTTGAGGGATTATTTGTACGGGGCAGAGTTTGAAGTTAAAACGGACAATAATCCACTTATGTATTTGCTCACCACTGCTAAACTTGATGCCACAGGGCATCGGTGGCTAGCTGCCCTTTCTGGGTTTAGGTTTGGTTTAAGATATCGTCCAGGTGTGGGAAACATTGGTGCAGATGCTTTGTCAAGGAGGCCCCAGATTTCAGGGGCAGGCACTAGGGAGTGGGTACAATTGCCCCCTGATGGTATCCAAGTGCTGTATCGAGGAGTTGAGCATCGAGCTAGGGGAGCAATTGGGGCTGAATCAGTGGGGGTTACCATCACAGGTGTCCCCAAATTATACTGCAATCCTATTCAGATCAGGGGGGAGGGTAGGTTTGCCCTGTCTAAAAAAGATCTGTGGAGGGACCAGGTGGAAGATCCCCTCTGTGGCTTGGTCAGAAGAGCTCTAAGAAGTGGTCAGCGGGAGGTTCTACTCACTGATGCGCCCAGAGGAGCACGAGTGTTGCACAAGGAGTAGGACCACCTGCAGTTTCATGATGGAGTAATCTATCGGAGGGGCTTCTCGGATGGGCTTGAAGAAAGGTGGCAACTTTTGCTTCCAGAGAAACATAGAGGAGCAGTACTGACAGCGCTCCACGACAAGCATGGGCATTTGGGGTCAGAAAAGACTTTTAATTTAGTAGTGGATCGGTTCTACTGGCCCTGCATGAAGAAGGAAGTCGGGGACTACTGTAGATCTTGTCTGCGTTGTATTCAGAGAAAAACTCTGCCATCTAGAACTGCGCCAATGGGCCATTTACAGAGTCATGGGCCCTTGGACTTGGTCTGCATCGATTTCCTTTCCTTAGAACCGGATGCAAGTGGACAAGGAAATGCGTTAGTCATGACCGATCATTTTACCCATTATGCCCAGGCCTTCCCAACAAAAGATCAGTGCGCTGTTACGGTGGCCAAAGTATTAGTGGAGAAATTTTTCGTACACTACGGGCTACCTCAGCGCATACATTCTGACCAAGGGAGGGATTTTGAAAGTAGGCTGTCAAGCAACTACTGGGCTTGTTGGGTATTTGGAAGTCCCGCACCACCCCGTACCACCCGCAAGGCGATTCGCAGCCTGAGAGATTTAACCGCACTCTTAATTACTGCTGCTATAACGGCCTTGGGCTGTTGGATATCATCATAGCATTGACTATTGGGGCTGGTTGTTTTCGTTCCTGGAAGCCCCTCCTTGACGACAAGAGCCTACTACTTCCTAACTCTGCATGAGCTCCGGCTGGAAGAGACATCTTACCAACCCCTAGAAAACACTACTGCAGGGCTTGATGAAGGGGGACAGGGCTGGGAGGGTCTGGTTTTGGCGGCCTCTGAGGAGGTAACGCTACATTAAAAAAAAAGGTGCCGGAACTCACACACAGCTCTGGCTACAGTCAAAAGCCCTTTACGGAGCAGGGGGGACCACTTTAGGGAGCTTCTGAGGTGCAGATCACGTGAGCAGCATCAGCTGATGAACGCCATTGCTGCGACTTTTGAGAGAGTGCATGTTCGGAACCGGCATGTCTTCTGCCACCTCATCCTCCTCCATTTCTGATGACACAGAGGCTTCCTCCAGAGCCAGAGTAACCAAGGCGGCGGTAGCGCTGCTGCTTTGGGAATGTGCCTGGTCCCTCAAAGAAATTCGCTCCAGGAGTCAGTCCTAGTTCCTGGTGGCCAACATGGGATTGAGGACAGGCGGCTTAGATGGGGGGGGAGCCCCATGAACCAAGGCAGAGAAGAGGGTCTGCTTTCAGGGCCATGGAAGTGTTTCTGGGTCGACCTCCAATGCCCCCAATTTCCCCAGGCAGCTTCCTTTCACTGAGCCAGAGCTTTACTCATGCTGGCAGCTTAGAAGGAGCCGGTTCTTTTCTTCAAAAAAAGGTGCCGAAATGCCTTTCCCTGTGTTCTATAACAAAAAAGCACTGAATTCCTCATATGTTATCAGTGCAAAGGGAACGTGATTCAGCAAAGGAACCCCCACTGAAGAAATTAAAACCAGTACTTTTTTCTTTTTTTCTTTTTGGTCATCAAGTTTTTGACACTTCGCTAAGCACTGGTGATATTCAATATTGACATATCCTAAAAGTGGTACAATCTGTGAAAAGGTTGAAAAGTACTGACGTAGATTATTGATTTCAAAGAAGATCTTGTGCCCGTTTTGCTCTTGAAGTGCATGATTGTCAGTAGCAACCCAGTGAACTGGATAGTAGCCATTTTAGAAGAGATCTCAGCTGCTGAAAAGAAAGTTAGGAGACTTGACTTCCGGTTCCTGTGAAGCAGCGAAGCAGTCGAGGAATTCGGGATGCTGAGCCCCCCAGCTGAGTTTCTTCCTGTTTGGGGACCCTAAATGGGCCAGAAGCTGCCCTGGAGATGAAGGAAGGTAGTCCCAAGGACCTAGGAGAGACAGCGGTCTCCCCAATCGGTCCAGGAGAAGCCTTCCAGAAACCAACAGGAGAAAAGCTAGCTAACTCCATTGTCTAGCCCCAGCTGCAAACAATGGAATTCAAAAGCTGCAAACAATGGAATTCTACGCTGATTGTAAGCAGTGCATTTGAAATCCGGGTAAGAAATACTGATTTTCTCCTTCCTACCTACTTTCCTGAAGAGGAGAATTTCCAAGAAGCAAAAATAATACCTCCGAGAGTGAGAAGGGAGGGGGTTTTCCCCCACCTTTTGGCTATTGGAAGGGGGGAATCTAACCCTTTAAGGAGGGAAAAGACTAAAAAGATCTGAAAAATGAGGCAAAGCTGACACCTACTGGTGGATGAGGATTATGAAATCTCTGTCTGTGGCCTTCAAAGTTTTAATAAACACAGCTGTTTAGATAAAGTGAGACTTACAGAAATAATGTATACTTCACAAGAGGAAATATATGATAAGCTGCAACCAAAGGACAATGAACTCAAACTACAAAGAAATACAGAACAACTTTGAAAGTATAAACCAACTTATCTCCAATTTAATTTTACTGCAAAAAAAAGACCCCCAGGAGAATACAGCAGAGATGACTGAACATAAATCTGAGGATAGAGACTTAAAGATGGAATTTTACAAATTTAATTTGTAATTAATTGTAATTAATTGGTTTAATTCAAATGGAAGAAAAGACAACTCATATTTCAACACTACAAAATAAATTTGAGGATAAGAAAAGAGACTGGAAAAAAACTGGAGAGACAGAGGTGACAAGAGAAGTGGAAAGAAAAGGAAGGAAAAAGATTCCTAATAAAAAGGAGTGGGCAAATGCTCATGACAAAGACATTGATTTACTTTCTATATCTACAGCAATACCTATGATCATATGGGAAAACCTTTGGATTCAGCAAAGTACATTGATTAAGAAAGATATTGGGCAAAGAAAAAAAATTGGGATGGAAATTAAGAAAATAGATGATGGGACTTATCAGAGAGAATACTTAAAAAAGAAACATTTGTTTGAATATGGTTAAAGAAATAGAAAAACTTTGGAATATATTACTCTCTAAATATATTACTTCTCTAAATAATATAGTATGCTTCTTTCTTTTCTGCGACTTAAATAAAGCAAATGTTTTAGATACTTAAATGTGACTGAATTTAAGAAAAGTATAAAAAATGTTTTGAATCAGAGTCAAGGGATTAGATGATTAGACCTATTAAATGGAATGTTTAAAGATTAAATATATTCTTAACTATGGTTAAAAAGAATAAGAAATTGATGAATAAACATATATTAATCTAGGAGGGATATATATTTTAAGTAGTATGTTATTTCTTATGTTCCGTTGCTCTTGCTTTCCTTTCTTCTTCTTTGTAATTAATTCTTGAGAAATTTTTTATTAGTAAGAATATTTAGAACTTGATGGGAGAAATAAACCAAAATAAGGATTGTAACAGTACTTATGATAAGGCAACCAAAATGACTGAAAAGAAAAGAAATTCTTTTATCTATTTCTTAAAAAATGTAAAAGTGTGAGATGGCTTATATGGAAAAAATAGAATTAATCTGTCAATATAAATGTAATTAATCGTTGAGAAAATCTTTATTAGTAAGAATATCAGGAATTTGATGGGAGAAATAAACCAAAATAAAGATTGTAACAGGATTTATGATAAGGCAACCAAAATGACTGAAAAGAAAAGAAATACTATTATTTTTTAGGAATATTGGAAAAATTATATATTTAATTGTTACCAGGGCTTTTTTTCTCGGAGAAAAGGTGGCGGAACTCAAACCTGGCCACGCCCTCATCAAACCCTAGGACCGCCCCTTTAGAGAACAGGAATGCAAGTAAAATTTGGGAGGGGCTATTTCCGGTGTGGGAGGGGCTATTTCCGGTGCGGCCGGCCCGGAAAAAGGTGCCGGAACGCCGTTC